>NC_088879.1:34478961-34569732 GCF_032884065.1 Artemia franciscana | reverse complement strand
AGATTTGCGAGGGAAGTCGAAACCCTTTGGCAGCACATTAATATTGCTTGCGGGAGATTTCAGGCAAACATTACCTATAATACCTAGATCAACTCCTGCAGACGAAATGAATGCTTGCCTGAAAAATTCTAATTTATGGGCACACGTAAAAACATTAAAATTAACTACAAATATGCGTGTCCGATTGCAAAACGATGACTCTGGTCAAACATTTTCAGATCAATTGCTGGCAATTGGAAACGGAAAGCTCCCAGTAGACTCAATTTCAGGACGTATACAACTACCTGCTGATTTCTGTAATTTAGTGACGTCCAAAAATGAATTTATTGAAAAAGTATTTCCGAATATTCTAAAAAATTATAAAAATAATAAATGGCTAAGTGAAAGAGCGATTCTCGCACCCAAAAATATAGACGTCCACGAAATCAACAATATTGTTTTGACCAAGATTCGAGACCAGGCAGTCCTTTACAAGTCAGTCGACACAGTTTTGGAACCAAATGAAGCGGTTAATTATCCATCTGAATTTTTAAATTCCATAGATCTTTCAGGGTTTCCACCACACGTGCTAAAACTAAAAATAGGCGTACCAATAATACTTTTAAGAAATATAAACCCACCAAAGCTTTGCAATAGCACTCGACTTGCCGTAAAAAAAACAATGGAAAACCTAATAGAGGCCACAATCTTGACAGGGCCTTTTGAGGGTGAGGCTGTTCTTATTCCTCGCATTCCCATGATTCCAACGGATCTGCCTTTTCAATTTAAAAGATTGCAATTTCCGATTCGATTAGCATTTGCAATCACCATTAACAAAGCTCAAGGTCAATCATTAGAAAAATATGGTATAGATCTTAATACTGATTGTTTTTCCCATGGACAATTGTACGTTGCATGTTCGAGGGTCGGTAAACCTGACAATCTATTTATATGCAGCGACAATTGGACAGCGAAGAATGTTGTATATTCGCAAGTTTTACGTAGTTAATTTGTATTGTATCTATCTATCTATCTATCTATATAAAAACGAGTTGTGTGTATGCATGTTTGTTTGTTTGTAAAAAGAGCGTTTGCATATGACGTCATTATTAGTACATACGGCTTTGTATATGGACAGACAATGGGAAAGCCAAGAATGTTGTATATTCGCAATTTTTACGTAGTTTGAAACACATATATAAATCTATCTATATTCACAGGTGGGACACAGGGACACAACTACAATGGCGCGTAACTAATATGACGCGTAACGACTTACGCGCGCGGGGGGGCTTGGGGGGGCGCGAAGAGCCCCACCAACTAGGTGTTGGGGTGGCCAACCCAACAGCTAGTATATATATATATATATATATATATATATATATCTATATATATAAAAATAAGTTGTCTGTGGATGTGTGGGTCTGTCTGTCGGGTGACGTCATGTTTGTGTGTTGACTGACGTCATGTTTTCGACTGACGAAATTACAGACCGGGACATCGGGACACAAATGACGACCGGGACACCGGCACATAGGGAATATAAATGACGACACTCAAAGAGAAAGCGACCGGGACAAAAGGAATGTTCGATTAGCAATCACCATCAACAAAGCACCGGACACAAATGACGACCGGGACACAGGAGTATAAATGACGACCAGGACATAAGTAAAAAAAAACTAAAAAAAAAACAAAACTAAAAACTAATAAAAAACTAAAAAGCTAAAAAACTAAAAAAACTAAAAAAACTAAAAAAGAAAAAAATGAAAAATAAAGGAGAAAAACAAAACTAAAAAAACGAATGTATATACCGACCGGGACACCGGGATACAAATGACGACCGGAACACAGGGAATATAAATGACGACCGGGACACAGGGACACAACTACAACGGGGACGCCGGAGGGCACAGGGGGATATAAATGACGACCGGGACACAAGGAATATAAATGACGCCCGGGACACTCAAAGAGAAATCACAGATTGGGACACTCGGACACAAATGACGACCGGGACACAGGGAATATAAATGACGACCGGGACACAGGGACAAAACTACAAAGGGGACGCCGGGGGGCACAGGGGGATATATAAATGACGACGGCGACACAGGGAATGGTCGATTAGCAATCACCATCAACAAAGCTCAAGGGTAATCATTAGAATCATGAGGTATAGATCTGAATACGGATTGTTTTCCCATGGACCATTATATGTTGCATGTTCAAGAGTCGGTAATCCTGACAATCTATTTATATGCACAGACAATGGGACAGCGAAGAATGTTTTATATTCGCAAGTTTTACGTAGTTAAAAACATATATATATATATATATATATATATATATCATGAAAAGAGAAATCACCAATGCTACAGCACAAACACACAAAAAAAAAAAAAAAAAAAAAAAAAAAAAAGAGAAGGAAGGAGAAAAGTAAGACTGCCCTCCCAAATCAGTGACCAATACAGACCAGCACTCGAATGAGGCCCCAACCCCACTCATCCATACAATCACACAGGTCAAACAGCACAGCCACACACAATCAACCATAAAGAACAATCCATGGACAGGCAGTCACGTCGTCAATAAGTACAAGTCGCCATTCACCGAACAAAAGAAAAAATAATATAGACAAATAATTCAGAGGCAACACCCAACACAAGGGCTCATCAGGAGAATACACTGGCCTATATAGGGCCCCACCACTCTAAATTCTCCACCCAGCACAGTGTCGTGGCTACCACAGAATATCCATGGCATCCCCGCGTCAGGTATCACCCCCAAAATACATGCCTATGAAAAAAAACAGCAAATGTAAAACAACCAAGTAAAACCAAAACAAGCTTATCTTGTTAATATATCCCTCCCTTTAGCAACAATAGGTAAACTAAATATTATAAATTTTACCAAATCACAAATATTAACACATTGCAAAAAACCTGAATGAACTAAACAATTATAGAATTCATCTTTACCATGTACCTCATCAGGAGAATACACTGGCCTATATATATATATATATATATATATATATATATATATATATATATATATATATATATATATATATATATATATATATATATATATATATATATATCTATATTCAGAGGTGGGATATAGGGACACAATTACAATGGCGCGTAACTAATATGGCGCGTAACGACTTACGACCTACCACCGACTTACGACTTACGTGTCCGATTGCAAAACGATGACTCTGGTCAAACATTTTCAGATCAATTGCTGGCAATGGGAAACGGAAAGCTCCCAGTAGACTCAATTTCAGGACGTATACAACTACCTGCTGATTTCTGTAATTTAGTGACGTCCAAAATGAATTTATTGAAAAAGTATTTCCGAATATTCTAAAAAATTATAAAAATAATAAATGGCTAAGTGAAAGAGCGATTCTCCGAATATTCTAAAAATTATAAAATAATAAATGGCTAAGTGAAAGAGCGAGAGTCAAAACATATCAAAACTGAAAATGATAGCGATGATGATTGGGTTTGGGATTTTGACTTGGATAAGGTCATCAATGCCTACCAGATTTTAGTTAAAAAAACAAAGGTTCGGCGATATGTATTTCATAGTGAAGCCAGTCAGTCGACGGCCAACCTACCATCTTCAAAGATACGACGATAGGAAGACTCTACACCGTTCACCCCAATCAACATGAATGCTTCTTTCTACGCCTGCTTTTGGTGAATGTACCCGGTCCGACATCCTTTGAGTATTTGAGAACTGTAAACGGTACTATACATGACACTTACCGTAGTGCATGCCAAGCTCTGAATTTATTGGAGAATGACCAACACTGGGATAACTGCATCAATGACGCGTGCGAAACGTCAACCCCAAGTCAAATTCGTGCATTGTTTGGCATCATTTTAACAACTTGCTCTCCATCAGCTCCTACAGAGTTATGGGAAAAATATAAGTCAAAAATGTCCGAAGATATACTCCATCGAAAACAGTTAGAGACGTCAGATATGACTTTTGATTTTACATCAGAAATTTATAACTACACTTTAGTTGTTATAGAAGATTTGTGCGTACGTATGGCAAACAAACCTCTTCAGGATTTGGGAATGCCTTCACCTAACCGTATCGCTGCTGTTTCGACATGTGTAGAATTAGATCGTGAACAAAGTTACAGTACGAGTGATCTATTGTCGTATGTACAAAATAACATTTCCAAGTTAATGTCGGAACAAAAAGACATTTATGATACGATAATGCATTGTGTTTATAACAACGTTGGAGAAATTTTCTTCGACTTACCACCCCAACAGCAAGTATATCTATATATATAAAAATAAGTTGTCTGTGGATCTGTGGATCTGTGGATCAGGTGACGTCATGTTTCGGCTGACGTCATGAAATTAGTTGCCATCATTTTTGCTTTGAAGGTGACGTCATTCAAGTTATATAAGACATATGTTCGCGTAGAATTCTATTAATGTTTAAGTTTACAATGACTGATGAAGATGCTCAAAGAGTCTATGCCAAAAAACTTGCTGCTGATAGAGAAAGTCAGAAAAGAAAGCGTGCCGAGGAACTACCAGAGCAACGCGAAAGCAGACTTGCTGCTAAAAGAGAAAGTGAAAAAAGAAGGCGTGCCGAGGAATCAAAAGACCAGCAGGGAAACAGGCTTGAGGCTGATAGAGAAAGAAAGAACAGAAAGCATGCCGAGGAACTACCAGAGCAACGCAGAAGCAGACTTGCTGCTAAAAGAGAAAGTGAAAAAAGAAGGCGTGCCGAGGAATCAAAAGACCAGCAGGGAAACAGGCTTGAGGCTGATAGAGAAAGAAAGAACAGAAAGCATGCCGAGGAACTACCAAAGCAACGCAGAAGCAGACTTGCTGCTAAAAGAGAAAGTGAAAAAAGAAGGCGTGCCGAGGAATCAAAAGACCAGCAGGGAAACAGGCTTGCTGCTGATAGAGAAAGAAAGAACAGAAAGCATGCCGAGGAACTACCAGAGCAACGCAGAAGCAGACTTGCTGCTAGAAGAGAAAGTGAAAAAAGAAGGCGTGCCGAGGAATCAAAAGACCAGCAGGGAAACAGGCTTGCTGCTGATAGAGAAAGTAAGAAAAGAAAGCGTGCCGAGGAATCAGAGCAATCTGAAAGTTATCGCCTGGCATTCAGGTACAACCCAGTCGATGATTATAGCTTGAGTAGATGTGTTCAAATCGGGACAATGTCTAAAATTTGTCCCTATTGCAAGGCCTTGAAATTCAATGGTGAAACAATGGGAATGTGTTGCGCCTCAGGAAAAGTTAAACTTCCTCTATTGGCTGCACCACCAGAGCCATTGAAGACTTTCCTTACTGGAACTACGTCAGAATCTAAGCGTTTTTTGTCAAAAATCAGACAATACAATTCATGTTTCCAAATGACGTCGTTTGGAGCCCAAATCGAAAATCCAGATCAATTTATGTCTACTTTCAAAGTAAAAGGGCAAATTTATCATAAAGCAGGGTCCCTTCTACCATTCTCAGGCGAGAATCATAAATTTTTACAATTGTACTTCATCAGTGATAGAAATTCTGAATTGAATGCACGTTGCGAAATTCCTCCCAACGTTGAAAGGACAATCGTTTCCCAAGTGCAACATCTTTTCCACGAAAATAATAATTTAGTGCGTCTGTTCAAAACAGCCATCGATTTGATGCCTACTGATACTCATAAAATTGTTATTTCCGCTGACAAAACGCCTCCTGGCCAACATGTGCGTAGATACAATGCTCCGACTATCGACGAAGTGGCAATCGTTATGGTCGGTGATCAGTTTTTACCTCGAGATATTATTCTACATAAGCGAAACGCTCAGTTGTTAAGAATTGCTGAAACTCATCGATGCTACGATGCACCCAAAAATATAGACGTCCACGAAATCAACAATATTGTTTTGACCAAGATTCAAGACCAGGCAGTCCTTTACAAGTCAGTCGACACAGTTTTGGAACCAAATGAAGCGGTTAATTATCCATCTGAATTTTTAAATTCCATAGATCTTTCAGGGTTTCCACCACACGTGCTACAACTAAAAATAGGCGTACCAATAATACTCTTAAGAAATATAAACCCACCAAAGCTTTGCAATGGCACTCGACTTGCCGTAAAAAAAACAATGGAAAACCTAATAGAGGCCACAATCCTGACAGGGCCTTTTGAGGGTGAGGCTGTTCTTATTCCTCGCATTCCCATGATTCCAATAGATCTGCCTTTTCAATTTAAAAGATTGCAATTCCCAATTCGATTAGCATTTGCAATCACCATTAACAAAGCTCAAGGTCAATCATTAGAAAAATGTGGTATTGATCTTAATACTGATTGTTTTTCCCATGGACAATTGTACGTTGCATGTTCGAGGGTCGGTAAACCTGACAATCTATTTATATGCAGCGAGAATTGGACAGCGAAGAATGTTGTATATTCGCAAGTTTTACGCAGTTAATTTGTATTTCGGAACCAAATGAAGCGGTTAATTATCCATCTGAATTTTTAAATTCCATAGATCCTTCAGGGTGTCCACCACACCTGCTACAAATAAAAATAGGCGTACCAATAATACTTTTAAGAAATATCAACCCACCAAAGCTTTGCAATGGCACGCGACTTGCCGTAAAAAAAAAACAATGGAAAACCTAATAGATGCCACAATCTTGACAGGGCCTTATGAGGGTGAGGCTGTTCTTATTCCTCGCATTCCCATGATTCCAACGGATCTGCTTTTTCAATTTAAAAGATTGCAATTCCCAATTCGATTAGCATTTGCAACCACCATCAACAAAGCTCAAAGGCAATCACTAGAAAAATGCGGTATAGATCTTAATACAGATTGCTTTACCAATGTACAATTGTATGTTGCATCTTTGAGGGTCGGTAAACCTGACAATCTATTTATACGCACAGACAATGGGACAGCGAAGACTGTTGTATATTCACAAGTTTTACGTAGTTAATTTGTATTGTATCTATCTATCTATCTATCTATATAAAAACGAGTTGTGTGTATGCATGTTTGTTTGTTTGTAAAAAGAGCGTTTGCATATGACGTCATTATTAGTACATACGGCTTTGTATATGGACAGACAATGGGAAAGCCAAGAATGTTGTATATTCGCAATTTTTACGTAGTTTGAAACACATATATAAATCTATCTATATTCACAGGTGGGACACAGGGACACAACTACAATGGCGCGTAACTAATATGGCGCGTAACGACTTACGCGCGCGGGGGGGCTTGGGGGGGCGCGAAGCGCCCCACCAACTAGGTGTTGGGGTGGCGCGAAGCGCCACCCCAACAGCTAGTATATATATCTATATATATAAAAATAAGTTGTCTGTGTGTGGATCTGTGGATGGATCAGGTGACGTCACCTGAAAAAACTGGATCAGGTGAGGTCAAAACTGAAAAAACTAAAAAAAGGCAAAAACTACAAAAAAAACTAAAAACTAATAAAAAAAATAAAAAAGCTAAAAAACTAAAAAAACTAAAAAAAGGCAAAAACTACAAAAAAAACTAAAAACTAATAAAAAAGCTAAAAAACTAAAAAAACTAAAAAAAGGCAAAAACTACAAAAAAAACTAAAAACTAATAAAAAAAATAAAAAAGCTAAAAAACTAAAAAAACTAAAAAAAGGTAAAAAACTAAAAAAACTAAAAACTAAAAAAAACTAAAAAAAAAGGAAAAAACTGAACAATAAGCTAAAATAAAGGTAAAAACCAATAAAAAACTAAAAAAAAAACTGAAAAAACTAAAAAAAGGCAAAAACTACAAAAAAAACTAAAAACTAATAAAAAAAGTAAAAAAGCTAAAAAACTAAAAAAACTAAAAAAAGGTAAAAAACTAAAAAAAATAAAAAATAAAAAAAAAAATAAAAAAAAGGAAAAAACTGAAAAATAAGCTAAAATAAAGGTAAAAACCAATAAAAAACTAAAAAGAAAAAAAGGAAAAAACTAAAAAAAATTTTCATCTAAAAATAAAAAAAACTAAAAAAGGTAAAAACTAAAAGAACTAAAAAAGAAAAAAATAAATGACGACACTCAAAGAGAAAGCGACCAGGACAAAAGGAATGTTCGAAAAAAAAATAAAAAAGCTAAAAAACTAAAAAAACTAAAAAAAGGCAAAAACTACAAAAAAAAACTAAAAACTAATAAAAAAGCTAAAAAACTAAAAAAACTAAAAAAAGGCAAAAACTACAAAAAAAACTAAAAACTAATAAAAAAAAATAAAAAAGCTAAAAAACTAAAAAAACTAAAAAAACTAAAAAAAGGTAAAAAACTAAAAAAACTAAAAAAAAGGAAAAAACTGAAAAATAAGCTAAAATAAAGGTAAAAACCAATAAAAAACTAAAAAAAAAAACTGAAAAAACTAAAAAAAGGCAAAAACTACAAAAAAAACTAAAAACTAATAAAAAAAGTAAAAAAGCTAAAAAACTAAAAAAACTAAAAAAAGGTAAAAAACTAACAAAAATAAAAAATAAAAAAAAACTAAAAAAAAGGAAAAAACTGAAAAATAAGCTAAAATAAAGGTAAAAACCAATAAAAAACTAAAAAGAAAAAAAGGAAAAAACTAAAAAAAATTTCATCTAAAAATAAAAAAAACTAAAAAAGGTAAAAACTAAAAGAACTAAAAAAGAAAAAAATAAATGACGACACTCAAAGAGAAAGCGACCAGGACAAAAGGAATGTTCGATTAGCAATCAACAAAGCACCGGGACACAGGGAGTATAAATGACGACCAGGACATAAGTAAAAAAAAAAACTAACAAAACTAAAAAGAAGGTAAAAACTACAAAAAACTAAAAAGAAAAAAAAACTAAAAACTAATAAAAAAACTAAAAAATCTAAAAATCTAAATAAACTAAAAAAGAAAAAAAAAAGGAAAAAAATAAAGGAGAAAAACAAAACTAAAAAACGAATGTATATACAGACCGGGACACCGGGATACAAATGACGACCGGGACACAGGGAATATAAATGACGACCGGGACACAGGGACACAACTACAACGGGGACACCGGGGGAAACAGGGGGATATAAATGACGACCGGGACACCGGGACAGGGAATGGTCGATTAGCAATCACCATCAACAAAGCTCAAGGGCAATCATTAGAATCATGAGGTATAGATCTGAATACAGATTGTTTTCCCATGGACCATTATATGTTGCATGTTCAAGAGTCGGTAAACCTGACAATCTATTTATATGCAAAGACAATGGGACAGCAAAGAATGTTGTATATTCGCAAGTTTTACGTAGTTAAAACCATATATATATATATATATATATATATATATATATATATATATATATATATATATATATATATATATATATATATATATATATATATATATATATATATATATATATATATATCTATATTCACAGGTGGGACATAGGGACACAACTACAATGGCGCGTAACGACTTACGCGCGCGGGGGGGCTTGGGGGGGCGCGAAGCGCCCCCACCAACTAGGTGTCGGGGTGGCGCGAAGCGCCACCCCAACAGCTATTATATATATATCTATCTATATATATAAAAATAAGTTGTCTGTCTGTCTGTGGATGGATGGATCAGGTGACGTCACCTGAAAAAACTGGATCAGGTGACGTCAAAACTGAAAAAACTAAAAAAAGGCAAAAACTACAAAAAAAACTAAAAACTAATAAAAAAAATAAAAAAGCTAAAAAACTAAAAAAACTAAAAAAAGGCAAAAACTACAAAAAAAACTAAAAACTAATAAAAAAGCTAAAAAACTAAAAAAACTAAAAAAAGGCAAAAACTACAAAAAAAACTAAAAACTAATAAAAAAAAATAAAAAAGCTAAAAAACTAAAAAAACTAAAAAAACTAAAAAAAGGTAAAAAACTAAAAAAACTAAAAACTAAAAAAAACTAAAAAAAAGGAAAAAACTGAAAAATAAGCTAAAATAAAGGTAAAAACCAATAAAAAACTAAAAAAAAACTGAAAAAACTAAAAAAAGGCAAAAACTACAAAAAAAACTAAAAACTAATAAAAAAAGTAAAAAAGCTAAAAAACTAAAAAAACTAAAAAAACTAAAAAAACTAAAAAAAGGTAAAAAACTAAAAAAAATAAAAAATAAAAAAAAAACTAAAAAAAAGGAAAAAACTGAAAAATAAGCTAAAATAAAGGTAAAAACCAATAAAAAACTAAAAAGAAAAAAAGGAAAAAACTAAAAAAAATTTTCATCTAAAAAACTAAAAAAACTAAAAAAGGTAAAAACTAAAAGAACTAAAAAAGAAAAAAATAAATGACGAAACTCAAAGAGAAAGCGACCAGGACAAAAGGAATGTTCGATTAGCAATCAACAAAGCACCGGGACACAGGGAGTATAAATGACGACCAGGACATAAGTAAAAAAAAAACTATCTATATATATAAAAATAAGTTGTCTGTGGATCTGTGGATCGTGGATCAGGTGACGTCACCTGAAAAAACTGGATCAGGTGACGTCAAAACTGAAAAAACTAAAAAAAGGCAAAAACTACAAAAAAAACTAAAAACTAATAAAAAAGCTAAAAAACTAAAAAAACTAAAAAAAGGCAAAAACTACAAAAAAAACTAAAAACTAATAAAAAAGCTAAAAAACTAAAAAAACTAAAAAAAAGGCAAAAACTACAAAAAAACTAAAAACTAATAAAAAAAAATAAAAAAGCTAAAAAACTTAAAAAAACTAAAAAAACTAAAAAAAGGTAAAAAACTAAAAAAACTAAAAACTAAAAAAAAACTAAAAAAAAGGAAAAAACTGAAAAATAAGCTAAAATAAAGGTAAAAACCAATAAAAAACTAAAAAAAAACTGAAAAAACTAAAAAAAGGCAAAAACTACAAAAAAACTAAAAACTAATAAAAAAAGTAAAAAAGCTAAAAAACTAAAAAAACTAAAAAAACTAAAAAAAACTAAAAAAGGTAAAAAACTAAAAAAAATAAAAAATAAAAAAAAAATAAAAAAAAAGGAAAAAACTGAAAAATAAGCTAACATAAAGGTAAAAACCAATAAAAAACTAAAAAGAAAAAAAGGAAAAAATTAAAAAAAATTTTCATCTAAAAAACTAAAAAAAACTAAAAAAGGTAAAAACTAAAAGAACTAAAAAAGAAAAAAATAAATGACGACACTCAAAGAGAAAGCGACCAGGACAAAAGGAATGTTCGATTAGCAATCAACAAAGCACCGGGACACAGGGAGTATAAATGACGACCAGGACATAAGTAAAAAAAAAAATTAACAAAACTAAAAAGAAGGTAAAAACTACAAAAAAACTAAAAAGAAAAAAAAAACTAAAAACTAATAAAAAAAATAAAAAATCTAAAAATCTAAATAAACTAAAAAAGAAAAAAAAAGGAAAAAAATAAAGGAGAAAAACAAAACTAAAAAACGAATGTATATATAGACCGGTACACCGGGATACAAATGACGACCGGGACACAGGGAATATAAATGACGACCGGGACACAGGGACACAACTACAACGGGGACACCGGGGGAAACAGGGGGATATAAATGACGACCGGGACAAAAAAACTAAAAAGAAAAAAAAACTAAAAACTAATAAAAAAACTAAAAAATCTAAAAATCTAAATAAGCTAAAAAAGAAAAAAAAAGGAAAAAAATAAAGGAGAAAAACAAAACTAAAAAACGAATGTATATACAGACCGGGACACCGGGATACAAATGACGACCGGGACACAGGGAATATAAATGACGACCGGGACACAGGGACACAACTACAACGGGGACACCGGGGGAAACAGGGGGATGTAAATGACGACCGGGACACTGGGACAGGGAATGGTCGATTAGCAATCACCATCAACAAAGCTCAAGGGCAATCATTAGAATCATGAGGTATAGATCTGAATACAGATTGTTTTCCCATGGACCATTATATGTTGCATGTTCAAGAGTCGGTAAACCTGACAATCTATTTATATGCAAAGACAATGGGACAGCAAAGAATGTTGTATATTCGCAAGTTTTACGTAGTTAAAACCATATATATATATATATATATATATATATATATATATATATATATATATATATATATATATATATATATATATATATATATATATCTATATATATAAAAATAAGTTGTCTGTCTGTGGATGTCTGGATGGATGTGTGGATGGATGTGTCAGGTGACGTCACCTGAAAAAACTGGATTAGGTGACGTCAAAACTGAAAAAACTAAAAAAAGGCAAAAACTACAAAAAAAAACTAAAAACTAATAAAAAAAATAAAAAAGCTAAAAAACTAAAAAAACTATAAAGGTAAAAACCAATAAAAAACTAAAAAAAAAACTGAAAAAACTAAAAAAAGGCAAAAACTACAAAAAAAAACTAAAAACTAATAAAAAAAGTAAAAAAGCTAAAAAACTAAAAAAACTAAAAAAACTAAAAAAAGGTAAAAAACTAAAAAAAATAAAAAATAAAAAAAAACTAAAAAAAAGGAAAAAACTGAAAAATAAGCTAAAATAAAGGTAAAAACCAATAAAAAACTAAAAAAAAAAGGAAAAAACTAATAAATGACGACACTCAAAGAGAAAGCGACCAGGACAAAAAACTAAAAAAAAGGCAAAAACTACAAAAAAACTAAAAACTAATAAAAAAAATAAAAAAGCTAAAAAACTAAAAAAACTAAAAAAAGGTAAAAAACTAAAAAAACTAAAAACTAAAAAAAAACTAAAAAAGGTAAAAACTAAAAGAACTAAAAAAGAAAAAAATAAATGACGACACTTAAAGAGAAAGCGACCAGGACAAAAGGAATGTTCGATTAGCAATCAACAAAGCACCGGGACACAGGGAGTATAAATGACGACCAGGACACAAGTAAAAAAAAAAAATTAACAAAACTAAAAAGAAGGTAAAAACTACAAAAAAACTAAAAAGAAAAAAAAAACTAAAAACTAATAAAAAAACTAAAAAATCTAAAAATCTAAATAAACTAAAAAAGAAAAAAAAAGGAAAAAAATAAAGGAGAAAAACAAAACTAAAAAACGAATGTATATACAGACCGGGACACCGGGATACAAATGATGACCGGGACCCGGGACACAGGGAATATAAATGACGACCGGGACACAGGGACACAACTACAACGGGGACACCGGGGGAAACAGGGGGATAACCTGACAATCTATTTATATGCAAAGACAATGGGACAGCAAAGAATGTTGTATATTCGCAAGTTTTACGTAGTTAAAACCATATATATATATATATATCTATATTCACAGGTGGGACATAGGGACACAACTACAATGGCGCGTAACTATTATGGCGCGTAACGACTTACGCGCGCGGGGGGGCTTGGGGGGGGCGCGAAGCGCCCCCACCAACTAGGTGTTGGGGTGGCGCGAAGCGCCACCCCAACAGCTAGTATATATATATATATATATATATATATTCACAGGTGGGACATAGGGACACAACTACAATGGCGCGTAACTATTATGGCGCGTAACGACTTACGCGCGCGGGGGGGCTTGGGGGGGGCGCGAAGCGCCCCCACCAACTAGGTGTTGGGGTGGCGCGAAGCGCCACCCCAACAGCTAGTATATATATATATATATATGTATATATATGTATATATATATATATATATATATATATATATATATATATATATATATATATATATATATATATATATATATATATATATATATATATATATATATATATATATATATATATATAAATATATTAATGTCGTAATATATAAATATGTTAATGTCGGAACAAAAAGACATTTATGATACGATAATGCATTGTGTCGATAACAACGTTGGAGAAATTTTCTTTTTGGATGCGCCAGGAGGTACTGGTAAAACGTTTGTGATAAAACTGATTCTGGCATCAATTCGATCAAAAAATGATATAGCGTTGGCAATTGCGTCGTCCGGAATAGCCGCAACATTGCTGCCTGGTGGAAGAACTGCTCATTCCGCTTTGAAATTGCCTCTGAATTTGCATTCTACAGAAACTCCCACGTGCAATATTTCCAAATCATCTGGGATGGGTAAAGTATTGCAGCAATGCAAACTTATTATTTGGGATGAGTGCACAATGGCACACAAAAAATCGCTCGAGGCTCTGGATCAATGCTTGAAAGATTTGAGAGGGAAGTCGAAACCCTTTGGCAGCACATTAATATTGCTTGCGGGAGATTTCAGGTAAACATTACCTATAATACCTAGATCAACTCCTGCAGACGAAATGAATGCTTGCCTGAAAAATTCTAATTTATGGGCACACGTAAAAATATTAAAATTAACTACAAATATGCGTGTCCGATTGCAAAACGATGACTCTGGTCAAACATTTTCAGATCAATTGCTGGCAATTGGAAACGGAAAGCTCCCAGTAGACTCAATTTCAGGACGTATACAACTACCTGCTGATTTCTGTAATTTAGTGACGTCCAAAAATGAATTGATTGAAAAAGTATTTCCGAATATTCTAAAAAATTATAAAAATAATAAATGGCTAAGTGAAAGAGCGATTCTCGCACCCAAAAATATAGACGTCCACGAAATCAACAATATTGTTTTGACCAAGATTCGAGACCAGGCAGTCCTTTACAAGTCAGTCGACACAGTTTTGGAACCAAATGAAGCGGTTAATTATCCATCTGAATTTTTAAATTCCATAGATCTTTCAGGGTTTCCACCACACGTGCTACAACTAAAAATAGGCGTACCAATAATACTTTTAAGAAATATCAACCCACCAAAGCTTTGCAATGGCACGCGACTTGCCGTAAAAAAAACAATGGAAAACCTAATAGAGGCCACAATCTTGACAGGGCCTTTTGAGGGTGAGGCTGTTCTTATTCCTCGCATTCCCATGATTCCAACGGATCTGCCTTTTCAATTTAAAAGATTGCAATTCCCAATTCGATTAGCATTTGCAATCACCATTAACAAAGCTCAAGGTCAATCATTAGAAAAATGTGGTATAGATCTTAATACTGATTGTTTTTCCCATGGACGATTGTACGTTGCATGTTCGAGGGTCGGTAAACCTGACAATCTATTTATATGCAGCGACAATTGGACAACGAAGAATGTTGTATATTCGCAAGTTTTACGCAGTTAATTTGTATTGTATCTATCTATCTATCTATCTATATAAAAACGAGTTGTGTGTATGCATGTTTGTCTGTTTGTAAAAAGAGCGTTTGCATATGACGTCATTATTAGTACATACGGCTTTGTATATGCACAGACAATGGGAAAGTCAAGAATGTTGTATATTCGCAATTTTTACGTAGTTTAACTCCTGCAGACGAAATGAATGCTTGCCTGAAAAATTCTAACTTATGGGCACACGTAAAAATATTAAAATTAACTACAAATATGCGTGTCCGATTGCAAAACGATGACTCTGGTCAAACATTTTCAGATCAATTGCTGGCAATTGGAAACGGAAAGCTCCCAGTAGTGGGAAAGCCAAGAATGTTGTATATTCGCAATTTTTACGTAGTTTGAAACACATATATAAATCTATCTATATTCACAGGTGGGACACAGGGACACAACTACAATGGCGCGTAACGACTTACGCGCGGGGGGGGGCTTGGGGGGGCGCGAAGTGCCCCAACAACTAGGTGTTGGGGTGGCGCGAAGCGCCACCCCAACAGCTAGTATATATATATATATATATATATATATATGTAGTAGGAGGTTCCCAAACTTTACTCAGGCACTCGACTCGCTTGTATATATGAAATTTTCAAATTACCCATTGCGTTAATATTATGCTATTCTTTAGTTTTAAGTCGCGAGGTGGCAAATCAGCAATTTTTTTTTATTAAGAAATTCTGGCATGAATTAAATTCATGCCTCCTGTTTATCCTTCAGAGAATCATACATTTTATGGGACTTTATTACGTAACGAACTTCTGTATTCTCATGTTTTTATTACCTATATGAAGGGATTCACCCCCTCGTCAGTACCTCGCTCTTTACACTAAAGCTTAAATCTTGTCCCAATTTCTTAAGAATGATTCCTGAATCACAAAGCCGTAGAATAAATAGTTGAAACTACTATAAATGCTTTAGCGTAAAGAGCGAGGTATTAGGAGGAGGTGAGCACATCATACACGTAATAATTTCTGTTCGTTTTAAGTTTTAGTGCTTCTCCTTACTTTCAGTTGAAAAAAACTTTTTCATATTTATTTTTCATTGTTTTTTTTTTTTTAAATAATGCTAGAAAATCCGGCTCTCCCTTCATGAAACTTTTCTTTCCACACGTCAAATTCCTCCAAGGAAAGTTCCCCCAACATATCCCCCTCTTCTCAACCCTCCCCCCTCAACCTAAAAATCCCCTAGAAAACGTCTGTACTCTTCCAAATAACCATTACTGTATGTAAGCACTGGCGAAAGCTTGTAACTTGTGGCCCCTCCCACGGGCACTGTGGGGGGAGTAAGTCTTCCCCAAAAACATAGTTATAAGGTTTTTTTTACTACGCTGAATAAAATGGCTATCTCAGAATTTTGATCCGGTGACTTTGGGAAAATAATTAGCGTGGGAGGGGGCCTAGGTGCCCTCCAATTTTTTTGGTCACTTAAAAAGGGCACTAGAACTTTTCATTTTCGTTAGAATGAGCCCTCTCGCAAGATTCTCGGACCACTGGGTCGATACGATCACCCCTGGAAAAGAAAAACATACAAATAACCACGCATCCGTGAATTCCACATTTTTGTAGATAGGAGCTTGAAACTTCTACAATAGGGTTCTCTGATACGCTGAATCTGATGGTGTGATTTTCGTTAAGATTCTATGACTTTTAAGGGTTGTTTCCCCCTATTTTCTAAAATAAGGTAAATTTTCTCAGGCTCTTAACTTTTGATGAGGAAGAATAAACTTGATGAAACTTATAGATTTAAAATCAGCATTAAAATCCAATTCTTTTGATGTAGCTATTGGTATCAAAATTCCATTTTTTAGAGTTTTGGTTACTATTGAGCCGGGTCGCTCCTTACTACAGTTCGTTCCCACGAACTGTTTGACTCCTAACAGGAGTAGGATTGACGCTGTCTCAGCCTTATAAAAGTCTGTGTCATTCGGGCTTTAATGAAGACAACATGAACTTTAAATATTTTTCCCTTTACAGCGTTAAGAAATCCATAACTACTGAGAGTTCAAGGAATGAATATCATAATACATTAAACCAGCAGTCTACTTTCATTGTTTGTTTTCTATAATTTCTTTCTTCTTGGTTGTTATTGATGTTTTAACAAATAAAAACCACACTTCGAAATTCGCTTTGTTTTTGGTGAAATGGAAATGATATTCCAACAACGGCTTTTTTTTAGAGAAAGGAGGTTTTCTCCTCTTGTAAGTCTTGATTAACCATGCGATATCATTGTTTTCGTTGCATTGTTGTTTATGCTACGACAAACAAAACGGACTGATCGAAATAGAATTGTTTTCAGTAAAGTGCAAATAACGCTGTAGCTATTAGAAGACTTGGATGGGGTTATTCCTACTCATGCTTATGGTATTTTTTGTTCGTTTTGGGTCTAGCTGATTTACTGTTAGTGATTTCTGTTCGTTTTAATTTTGGATTATTATATGAATTTATTTTTGCTTGTTTTTGGCTTAATTTAGATTGCTAAATTCATCTGAAAAGTTTTTTTTAAAGAAAAAATTGTTCTTTGATTATTTGCACTGAAAGATGAAAAATCCCTTGTAGAGAATAAAGAAGAAACTTGCTCCTGAACTACTACATAGTTTTTTAGTAAATGGTCGGAGCAACTCCTTATAATAAGACTCCTTATGATGAACTCCTGATATGACTTCCGTTTTTTTTTTCGTTTTTGGACGTGAAACCAAAATATGTGACCTGTTCTTTTTAGCTTAATATGTTCACTGCCTCAAATAAAAGTTTTACGTTCTGCTTATAGTATTCTCTATTTTTTATTTATATGAAAAAATAGCATGGTACAAGAAATTATTTTTAATGGAAGTAAAGTAATGATCACTGCCAAGAACAGTAACTTGACAAATTGCTGTGACTCGGTCACCATATCTGTATGTCAGAAGAAATTTTTGAGGTGATTCGTTTACCATATCTGCTTGCTAGCAAAAACTCCCGCTAGAATTCTATGAACTTACTCTGTATGTGGCCTTTAGATAGAGGGATAAACTCAGTCAGTTCATCTTGATTATCAATAGCTGAATGTCCATTCTGATGGTCGGGGTTCGTTCAGTTAAAAGATGAAAAGTTTTATCTACGTCTTTCAATGAGTTTAAAAAAAATCCTCCCCGGAACCCCTAACTACCCCATAAGTTTGAGCTATAAATTGAATTTCAATTGCTCAATTGAACTATAAAAGAGGGTTAAATTGACTTAGTCCTATTGACATTCTTGAATTGACGATTTAAAATTCAACCTGAAAATGATCTTATGAGTAGGCCTTTCCGTCTCATTACAGGACGCAGTCAAAGTTCATTTTTGTGTCCTATTATGTATAACATTCTTACAATTTCTTTGACCGGGTGGATTTTATAGTGACGTTGCCAATTTAATTTGATTTACCTTGCCAATGATGTCCTACTTAGTTTTTTACTGTTTTAAAATGTAGAGTTAAGAGAAAGAGTCAAACTTTAGCGTAAAGAGCGGGGCGTTGAGAAGGAAAAGCCCCTTTCATATACGGAGTAATTTCTTTTCGTTTTAACTTTTAATCTCGCTCCTTAGTTTCATTTAAAAAAAACCTTTTTTTTTGTTTAATCAAACTATAGAGTTTGATAACTTAATTAGCAAAAACTAAGAGAGAGTGAGAGAGAGACTTATTTAGAATATCAGTTTAGTGACTTTTGCTTTGTAATAATTGTTCGTGACTCTTTATTTTGTGCTCTTTTTTTAGCTTCGAAAGAGTCATTGAAATATATAAGGGACTAAGTGGCTACAATCGAGGACAATCCATTGTTAAGTAAGTGAATTTATGTATTTTTGAAAGTTAATGCCCTAGTTAATGCTTGAACTTGGAGAGTCTTTTTTATAAAAGCTGTATATTTAATATTTTAGTAGGACTAAGTTGCTTTTGAAGCAGTTTAATAGCACCGGTTAACTGGAAATCGCTTATCTCCAGTTGTGTTCAAAATAGCTGTTCAACAAGTTGTTATTACGACTAGTTACAAATCTAAAGGTTAATCGTTTATTTTTTTAATTTCATTGTAATCATTTAAAATTGGTAATCAGACTAGTTTTAATAATCATATAACTTTCTTGTAATCTCATTCTAATCGTATACTTCTATTTTAGAGGTATAATCATATACCTATTATTTTAATACTTTTGGTAATCGTATGATTTTAAAACACTAGTTTAATCAGACTTGGGATACATACACTCTGTGGCTGTTACAAAACAGACTGATATTGTAAATATTTCGCCTTGAATATATATTAAACCTATATATATATATATATATATATATATATATATATATATATATATATATATATATATATATATATATATATATATATATATATATATATATATATATATATATATATTTATAAAAATAAGTTGTCTGTCTGTGGATCTGTGGATCAGGTGACGTCTTGTTTCTGTGTCGGCTGACGTCATGAAATTAGTTGTCGTCATTTTTGCTTTGACGGTGACGTCATTAATGGTATTTAAGACATGCGTTAATGCGTTCACGCTGCTGATAGAGAAAGTAAGAAAAGAAAGCGTGCCGAGGAATCACAAGAACAGCAAGAAAACAGGCTTGCAGCTGATAGAGAAAGTAAGAAAAGAAAGCGTGCCGAGGAATCACAAGAACAGCAAGAAAACAGGCTTGCGGCTAAAGAGCGCAAAACCGCGCAGTTAGATGAAAATCCACCAGGAAAGCGAGAGTCAAAACATATCAAAACTGAAAATGATAGCGATGATGATTGGGTTTGGGATTTTAACTTGGATAAGGTCATCAATGCCTACCAGATTTAAGTTAAAAAACAAAGGTTCGGCGATATGTACTTCATAGTGACGCTGAAAAATAAAGAAGAAAAAAAAAATGAAAAATGTAAAAAACTAAAAAGAAAAAACACTCAAAGATAAATTACAGACCGGGACACAAATGACGACCGACAAAGAGGGAATATAAATGACGAACGGGAACCTCAAAGAAAAATTACAGACTGGGACACCCGGAAACAAATCAAGACCGGGAATATAAATGACGACCAGGACACAGAGACACAACTACAACGGGGACGCCGGGGGCACAGGTGGGATATATAATTGACGACTGAGACACAGGGATTGTTTGAATAGAAATTACTGACCGGCACACAAATGACGACCGGGACACTGGGACACAGGGAATATAAATGACGACCGGGACACTCAAAGAGGAATTACAAACTGGGACACCAGGACACAAATGACGACCGGGACACAGGGAATATAAATGCTATTTATATGCACAGACAATGGGACAGCGAAGAATGTTGTATATTCGCATGTTTTACGTAGTTAAAAATATATATTTATATCTATCTCTATTCACAGGTGGGACACAGGGACACAGCTACAATGGCGCGTAACGACTTACGCGCGCGGGGGGCTTGGGGGGGGCGCGAAGCGCCCCACCAACTAGGTGTTGGGGTGGCGCGAAGCGCCACCCCAACAGCTAGTATATATATATATATATATATATATATATATATATATATATATATATATATATATATATATATATATATATATATATATATATATAGTATATATATATATATATATATATATATATATATATATATATATATATATATATATATATATATATATATATATATATATATATATATATATATATATATATATATATATATATATATATATATATATATATATATATATATATATATATATATATATATATTGGAGGTTCTGAAGGCTCTGGATGCAAGAATATCCCGACGAGGATGCGCTGGATTATGAAGCCTGGGTCTGTTCTAGTCTCGGGAGATGCTTGGGGGTCTCAGCTCTCTCATATGCTCCTTGCTCCATCGCTATCCAGAAAGGTAAACCCACATAATTTGACCTTATAGTGGCGTCAGCGTGAACTCTTCGCCTAATCAGAAATGTGACTCTATCTCGTATGCCATATAGAACCAACTGACGGTAACAGCAGTGACTTGGGTTGATTTTTAAATTCAAGTACAGCAGGAAGCAAACAGAGTCCCAGATAGAAATATGATTTTTGTTTGGGCATTTTAATGGCCAGGCTAGTAGAAACATGGATTGATGGTTTCCCTGCCTAGGGGAATTTGATGTACGAAAGGGGAATAGCTATGATTGCAGTTTGCAAAACTCCAATTTACAGTTTGTATAATCTAGCTGTAACCAATACGGTATTTGATCAGCAAATAGACCGTAAGTTAGCATGACACTCAAACTATGGTAAAACATCCAACCTTTTTAATCATTCAGTTGTATATCGATCACTAGTATAATCGATACAAGACACTGGGGTATATTGAAGTGCTGTTAAAAGTAAAGATCCGTATGTAATAGTCTAGAGTTAATCTAAGCTGAAATTTAGAAGGGTAACTACCTTTTGGAAATTAATGACGTTGGTAGACTTCAGAACACGAAGATAGTGGATGTGTTCGAAATATCCACTGAATTGAATTCCACGTTCTTGGAAAAATAAAAGGAAAAATTTTCCCTAATGTTTCTACTTTGTGTTTCTACTCGTGATATGGAAAGGAAGTGTGGTCTTCATCGCTATTTTATGTGCAACAGCGTAATATAGAAGGTGTTTATCAAGTCCCTTTAGTTCTCAGATTTATGAATTATAAAAATACACTCGACTCAGCCGAATTAAAAGCTTAATTTAGGTCAAATGCATATATATTAATAATTTAACAAAAAAGCTTTCCACAATAGAAGTTTTTCTGAGAAAAGTAATGAGTTCCATTAAACCAAAGATGAGCACAAATAAAGTCAAATAATTTTCCAAGTGTAAAGCTATCAGAAATCACCATCAATAAATATAGGAAACCCAAAGCGAACAGAAATTACAATAAATAACTGAGTAAACTAAAAAAGCAGGAACTAAGATGGGCAGGGCTGGCTCCTCCCATGCATTCTAAAGACCAGAACATAATTTGACTTTATTTCTGCCCATCGTTGGTTAATTTACTTCTTTACTTTTCTTAGAAAAACTTTCCTTGTTGGAAAGTTTTAAAAAATTAATCTCTGTTCATTTTTGATTGACATAGTCTTTTTTATTCGTAAAGAAAAGAATATTTTAAATCTTTTTTTTTACAACAAGAATCCATATTTTGGCTTGCTATTTGTATGTGGAACAAAAATTTTCGACAATTTTCCATAACACATGTCCTTTCGAAAATCTGAGTAATCGTAGTGTTCTTTGATTTATTTTTACACCTTCTCAAATCTCCCAGAAAAAATTAATACTCTTCCTAAAACACTGTATTTATGCTATTTTGACAACCTAGTTGCACTTACACTCTTTTGATTTGGTTCAATTTTAAGAGCAGAAGTAGTAATAGTTGCAGCCTTAAAAGTTTCAAAATAGTGCCCCAGAGTCCTTCTTGAAATATTTTGAGACGTCTTATTAACAACCAGCATATACGGAGTGCCTTTAGATTCCGTTTTGAAGCAACATAATGTTCCCTGACAGTTTCTATTTTATTCTCAATTCTAATCCTAATATATTCCGCCTGGACATCGTGAGGACCTGGATGCACTTAATTTGTTTTTAAATAATTCAGTAGTAGCAGTAGTAGTTGTGGTAGCAACAAAAGAGGCAGTAATATTGATACCCCTGGCAGTTTTAGATTAATATCTTAGCTGCTGGTGGGATATTGCTCATACAACTCTTTGATAAACCACATGTGTAAAGTTTGTTTTTATTCAGTTCAACACTGCCCTCACCGTTTTCTGAAAGTTTAACTAATACCATTAGCACTTGCAACTATAGTAGGCATAATATCAGAAGTAATAGTAGGAGCATTAGAAGTATTATTAGTTATAGCAGTGATAGTATAAGTCTTAAGCAGCAATAGTATGCACATTGTGCCTCTTTTGCCTAGCTCATCCTCCTCGTGCCCCGATAGTTTCAACTTAATACCTTAAGCCGTTTCGGAGATATTGTTGATATGTTCTGTTGATAACGTGCATAAACATAATGTGTTTTGATTTAACCCAACATCCCCGTCGACAGTCCCTGAAAGTTCCATATTTATACCGTTAGCCTTAGTTATATTAGTACTAACAGTAGTAGCACTACTTCTAGTTGTTGTAGTAATATGCACAATGCCTTTTTATGATTTCAACATACCTCTCAACCTGCCCCCACAGTTCCAGTTTAATATCCTAAGCCGTACTTGAGATACTGTCGATATGGCATTTTGACAGCCTGCATACATACAATAAGATAAGATTTATTCATCATGAAATACACATACAGTATTACACATTACTATTCCCCACACGCTCTTTCGCCTGTCAAGCAGGGGGAAGGCAAACGAGTCACTTACTCAGAGAAGGAAAAAACAAAAATAATCACTTACAATCCTACATAGTTTTTCATACGTAAGTAAAGAGCGAATTCGAAACTTGAAAGGGACAAAAGTTATTTCGCAGATCACGTAAGAGATGTATATACATGTATATATATATATATATATATATATATATATATATATATATATATATATATATATATATAATATATAATATATAATATATAATATATAATATATATATATATATATATATATATATATATATATATATATATATATATATATATATATATATATATATATATATATATATATATATATATATATATATATATATATATATATATATATATATATATACTAGCTCCAATAAAAAGGACTCGTAGACTCCAACTTTCTATTTTCTACTCCATTTTCTATTGAATTCTAAAAACTAGCGCTTTAAAGGAGATACAATGCCAACCACAAAAAAGAGAATAGGGATGAGTTGTCTGCAGAAAATCAAAGGCCAATGTATAAGCTTTATTCCGACCTTGATGCCGATGACTTATAATATACAATTATGTTTCTCTAAAAACTTCAAGCAAGCTTAGTTTTCAGGAAAGTGCTCTAGATATTTGAAAATATCACGAGTCAGTTTGCTTAATCTAGTTTTGTAGATGTATCTTGCATAACCTGAAAAATGATATTGTTGTTTGTTTAACGTTTTAACCTTGCTCTAACTTCCCAAAAAGAAAATCTTTTTTCTTTTAAAATTAATTTTTGCTCGTTTTGATGTACTTCAAGTATATGGAATAGACCTTACAAACAGATCTTTGTTTGTATTAGGTGATGGAACTAAAGAAGTTAATATGAATTTAAAAAAAATAGGACATTAAATATGGTTTTAACTCCTATTAATAAAAAAAAAACGTTTTCTTCATGAAAGTAAGAGTGAATTTGAAACCTAAAATGGTACTTCTGTACAATCCAGAACACACTCGAGAAGTGAAGTTAGGTTAATACTAATGAAATTTACCAAAAACTGATGATAATATAATAATTTATTAATTAATTGATGGGAACTACAACTTAGAATTATGTAAAGCAGGTCGCCCAGAGCGCATTATATTAAATATCTAACATAACCTAACCAAAATACTTACTCAAAATATTACATAGTTAGATAAAAAAATAACTTTAATGTGGTTTATTTCAGTTATCCTAAGCTAATCATATCCGAATACAGAATGTATACCGGTTTTTTGCTGATTCAACTGAGCAAACTTCTCGAATGTGTTCTGGATTGTACGGGAGTACCCTTAGAATGAACAGAAATTACTGCTTTACACTTTGTTTAATATATTGTTGAAAAACTGTTTCAAATAAACTGGCTTGTGATGTTTCTCTACATTCGTAGAATTCTGAAAATCAAGCGTTCTACTGAAAACACAAAACGATGCAACAACATTAGAAGCAGAAAAATCCGTAAGTGACCGACAGAAAAAAAAATTCATAAAGCTTTCAGTAACCTTTTACCGGCCATGAAATTATTAAATTTTACGGTGCAGTTTTAATTCTCTAAAACACTCAAGAAAGCTTAGTTCTGAGTAAAGCGTTAGTTTTTTTTTTCGATTTCTACAAATACAGGCAAGCATCACGAGCCAGTTTATTTGAAAAAGTTTTTTCGAAAATATGTTGCGTCCACTGTGAAGTTGATGTTTTAACTTCGCTCTTTAGTTTCATCAGAAGAATTCATTTAAAAAAAAATATATTTTCGTGTTTTTTAGGCTTTGAAAATATAGATATTAAACATAATAAAAAGATCTTTTTCCTACTTAGGTAAAGAACCTAAGGAAGTCAAATATTTTTTTCAAAACCGGACGTTAAATATAGGTTTAACTTCGCATCTCTCTTAAAACTTCTCTTAAAAAAAAAAAAAAATCTGAAATTTGTCTCATAAAGAGTTCAAGGGGTATATTATTATTGACATTTCTGAGGATCTGTAAACAAAAGGTTCAGTTATCTACGAAATATTATCCTTTGTAAAATATATACAGATTTTTGAAACCTGAAAGACGTTGAAATGATATAGAATGTTAAGTCAGTATAATTTGCCGGAGTTCGTTATTAACGTAGTTTCTGCCGCAATGCTGCAATAAGAATTTGAACTTTTCATCGGGAACTATACTTTCATTAGTTTTGCTTCTTTGACTAACATTTTAGAAGAACATACTCATTTTAAAAAGTTTTCTTATCCTAGATTCGTAACTGGCTTACCACGACCACACCGACGGGCTGTTACCACTAGATTAAAAAGCTTCATATTGAAACATTAGCTTTGCTTCTTTGACTAACATTTCAGAAGAACATACTCATTTTAAAAAGTTGTCTTGTCCTAGATTCGTAACTGGGTTACCACGACCACACCGAAAGGCTGTTATCACTAGATTACAAAGCATCATATTGAAACATTAGCTTTACTTCTTTGACTAACATTTTAGAAGAACATACTCAGTTGAAAAAGTTGTCTTATCCTAGATTCGTAACTGGGTTACCACGACCACACCGAAAGGCTGTTATCACTAGATTACAAAGCATCATATTGAAACATTAGCTTTACTTCTTTGACTAACATTTTAGAAGAACATACTCAGTTTAAAAAGTTGTCTTATCCTAGATTCGTAACTGGGTTACCATGACCACATCGAAAGGGTGTTACCACTAGATTACAAAGGTTCAAATTGAAAAGTTCTTTTTATTGCTGTTTCTTCAATCCTTATCTTCAATGCTGTTTCTTCAAGACTTCTAAGTCTTATCACTCTATGCAGCTTTTCTATGCTCTTTTCAAATCTACCAAAAGTACCCTGAAATGATCAATTGAAATGAAATGAATAGATTTGAATCGAGCCTTTAAACATTTCTTTACGTTGTTGTTGTTGCCTACCAGTTCCAGTGGCTTCAATGGGGGGAGGCAGGGATGCGTGTGTCCCCTGTTTTTTTTTTTGCGCGACCTAGATTTTGAAAAATACCTTTTTTTCGAAGTATGTTCATTAGATATTCCCCTTTTTTCTATCTTCATTGACAAAACTGAAAAATCAACAAATTTCCCCCTGTCCCACTAAGTATTAAAAATTGATTCTCCCTCCCCTTATTAAATGTTTGTGAATTGACACCACTAACGTAGCCTAAAATTAGCCCACCTTGTAGAACTAGTCTATTTCTGTTAGTGAGCAGAAGATTTAGGAAAAATTTAAAGGGGGCTGATTTGGGAATATGCAAGAGGATTGTAAACCTCGTATGTAAAGTTTTTGACCATTGAAATTATAATCGTACTCTTTTTATTCTTCCCAGCCTTTCCGCTCCAAAAATGGGGAGCAAAGTACACAATTGGGTGCCATATGGCACTATATAACGGTGTTATCAAGGAAAATTTATTAAAGTGTGTAGATATAAAATTTTTATTTTATTGGAGTGCTTGAACAACTCTGAACGATGCTCCTGTGCCCGGTCAGCGGTGACCTAAAACCAAGAAAAATAGAAAATACATCATTGGTACCCATGCAAAAAAAGTGATATTCTTGTTGTTCAAAGTTATGGGGGGGGGAGGCTCTAGTTCATCTTTATGGGGCTCTCAAGAATGGTAGTTTCAATGGTGTACTGTTTAATCCGATCCAATATCATTTTGGAGGAGTTTTGACTCTTTCATTTTTTTTAAAATTACATTTTACTATTAAAATTAATCGAAATAATAGTTACAATCCACACATGAGCTATAAATAGAAATTTTTCTTAATACACAGTTTAAAAAGCAACTTTTGTATCACATTTCTAACTCAGATTTTTTAAAACTTTTTGTTACCAAGGGGCCGTGGTTCGCTCTAAATCAGGTTGCAGCCATTGCTGCAGCAACGTTGTGACATGACTAAAAAATTTGAGGGTTTGATGTCACCGGTATCATTGAGAATTTGTAGTTATTTTCATGAAAAAGAGTAGGTGATTCGGAAACAAAGTAAAATGAATTATGAGACGCCTGTAACAATGTAATAACATGATTTTGCTTGTTTTTTTCACAAGATGGAACCTTCAGTTGAAAGTTGGAGGCCATAGCAAACCGAGTAGCTATTTTAGAATTTGCGTTCCCTGGTATTTTGACCCTCTTTGGACAAAAAATTGAAGTTTTGTGGCATAATATGGCACAAACCACCACTTTGCATTAAATGTGTCTCTTTTTGTTTCTTAAAAGACGTCATCATTGGCTGATGATGTATCAAAAACCCTGGTAATCTCTGGAACATTCATATCATCATCAGCTGACAATTTATGAATAAACACAGAACCTACTGTGGAGTTCAAGTCTTACTTTCGAGTCGTTTTTCCAGATGAGGTGCTCAACAGATATGCCACCATGGTCCATCGTCAGTTCCTAAAGCGCTACACTTGCCCAAATTTGCGTGCTATACAGAGATTTTCGGTGCTACAGTGATTAAATTTACTGTAATAGTGCTAAAATAGCACTGTCGTGCTATAGGTGGCAACCTTAAGCACGTGCTACGGATTTATACATAATGAAACAATGCTAAAATAGCACTGTCGTGCTATAGGTGGCAACCTTAAGCACGTGCTACGGATTTATATATAATGAAACAATGCTAAAATAGTACTGTCGTGCTATAGGTGGCAACCTTAAGCACGTGCTACGGATTTATACATAATGAAACAATGCTAAAATAGCACTGTCGTGCTATAGGTGGCAACCTTAAGCACGTGCTACGGATTTATACATAATGAAACAATGCTAAAATAGTACTGTCGTGCTATAGGTGGCAACCTTAAGCACGTGCTTCGGATTTATACATAATGAAACAATGCTAAAATAGCACTGTCGTGCTATAGGTGGCAACCTTAAGCACGTGCTACGGATTTATACATAATGAAACAATGCTAAAATAGCACTGTCGTGCTATAGGTGGCAACCTTAAGCACGTGCTACAGATTTATACATAATGAAACAATGCTAAAATAGTACTGTCGTGCTATAGGTGGCAACCTTAAGCACGTGCTACGGATTTATACATAATGAAACAATGCTAAAATAGCACTGTCGTGCTATAGGTGGCAACCTTAAGCACGTGCTACGGATTTATACATAATGAAACAATGCTAAAATAGCACTGTCGTGCTATAGGTGGCAACCTTAAGCACGTGCTACGGATTTATATATAATGAAACAATGCTAAAATAGCACTGTCGTGCTATAGGTGACAACCTTAAGCACGTGCTACGGATTTATATATAATGAAACAATGCTAAAATAGCACTGTCGTGCTATAGGTGGCAACCCTGGTGCTCAAAACCTCCAGTTTAGGTTTTTTTTTGAATATAGTAGCTGAACATAGGCTGAATATTCTAAGTATGAATATAGTAACAACTTAATAAGTTTTTTAGAAGTCTTCACTAAGAAAGCGGAATCGATGGAAAAAATTTTGTCACATAAAATTTTGTTTTTTAAACCAATGGATAATAAAGAAACAAGAAATTTATTATAGCCGCTTTGTGTCCCGTGAATAACAAGTAAACTGAATACCGGACGTCCTGTTTTTATATTTATTTCCTCTTATATTGTTCTTTTATTCAACAGTCTTCAATTTCCTTAATACTGTTCTCCACTTCCCATGACATAACTGAATACTAATTAATTGGCAAAAAAGCGATAATATTTTACTGCTTGGAAAAACCTTCTTAATATCCCCTTTAGAATTGCAATGAGGCCAGGTGTGGATTTTGCACTGTTAATATGGAGTAGGCTAATATAAAAAAATGTTCTGTGGACCAAGACCTAACCATTCTGGGGGGGAGGGTCACGACCCCTAGATTTAAAAAAATACCTTATAAGAATATAATGTTTGTTTGCTGATTTAGGTATACCTGCTCAATTTTTTTTTTTCTTGTTTTTTTTTTGCAATCTTCAGTGAACAAATCCCCCACATCGTATAATCTTCGTGAATAAGCAATGACTTTCATGGTACTAGGTGTATTTCCCCTGCAAAATTCCCCCCTCCCACTGTGAAAAATTTTCCTATATACAAGATTGAGCAGGCCCAAAGAAAGTATAAAATATTTTGTACTACATTTTTTTTTTGAACTTATTAATGCTTTCCCAGTATCAGGAAATTACGTTCTTCACAAACTATCTCAAGCTAATTATCTCTGAATCAAAATATATCTGTGCCAACAAATACTATACTATGATGGGGAGACAATCTTTGATAAACTAAAATAGCAATGATTTGGTTGTAAATAGCCCTCGGAAGCCCACTAGAACGAACAAAACCCAAAAGAACTATTATCCTTGAGAAATGCTGCTTGTCATGGTGACCCAGTAACGTTGTTCATAGTTACGGTTCTGGTTAGGGGAACCCGTGAAAGGTTAGTTCTATCACCTCTATGAGGCAATTTGGGTCGGGTTTGCCTTTGAAGCATCGAGAAAGTAGACTTTTTAGAAGTGTGCCGGACCGGACCACGGACCGTGCCGTCGCATGCATAGAACGCCGTCTACGAGAGCACTAGTCGACCGCTGCCGAAGCGTCGTATCGCCGCCGGCCAAGGCGGTGGCGTTCCACTAACTTCGAATTAATTTGAGCCAATTGTTTAATGCGTCAACCGCTATGTTGGAGCTTTTCTATTCTCGTGTCGTTAACAATTTCGATTTTCCTGCTTAGAAATCAAGTGCGGTCTTCAAAATTAAATAAACAACTGCACACACATAGTTTGCAAGAATTCCTTGTGCTTCTAAAGTGAGTTTTTATTCAGCGCTAGTTCTCGTAGCGCATCCATTGAATAGACAAGTGTCATTCAATCAGACACCAGATTAAACTTCCAGGTAGGAACTTGATATTTAAGAACTTCTATTTCAAGACACCTTGGTATAGCAAAGTATCATTATTTCTCGAGTCCTCGCCATAAGCAGGTGTTGATAAATACCGAGGTTTTTGATTCCGTGACATAGGAGTGTTACTAGAAACGGGAGGTTCTGGAAATTCTCAAATTGCCAACTGTTAAATTCTTGATTTGACATTGAGGACAATGAATGTATTTCTTTATTTGTCATAAAACCACTGAAGGTGTAATAACTAGGAGCAGACTAGGAGGTGTCTTATTGAAGAAGGTGGACCTATTTCAGACATAGACAAAAATGAATGGGAAGAAACTACGAATGCAGGTCTCCCTAATCACTCAATAGTTATATCTATTATACCCTCTGGAAAATTAATTTTTCTTTACTTACTCTGTCTAAATTTTTGTAATAAGTATTTCATTAGTTTGAACATTTTACTCGTATACAATGGTAACTATTTGAAATGCATAGATAATTGATAGTAGAGGCCTAATTGTAGCTACAAATTTTTAGCTTGAGACTAATCTTGGAACATAGGCTACTGCCCAATCTTGGACAAAGGATCTTAAAAGGAAGTATCTCAATCAAACAGTTCGTAGTAACGAACTGTAGTAAGGAGCGACCAGGCTCAATAGTAACCAAAACTCTAAAAAACGGAATTTTGATACCAATAGTTACATTAAAAGAATTGCATTTTAATGCTGATTCTAAATATATAAGTTTCATCAAGTTTAGTCTTACCCATCAAAAGTTACGAGCCTGAGAAAATTTGTCCTTTTTTAGAAAATAGGGGGAAACACCCCCTAAAAGTCATAGAATCTTAACGAAAATCACACCTTTTGAAGTTCTACAAAAATGTGGAATTTTTGTATTTTTTTTTGGCAGAAGACAAATCACGGATGCCTGTTTATTTATTTGTTTGTTTTTTTGTTGTTTTTTTTGTTTGTCTTTTTTCCAGGGGTGATCGTATCGACCCAGTGGTCCTAGAATTTTGCGAGAGGGCTCATTTGAACGGAAAATGAAAGTTCTAGTGCCCTTTTTAAGTGACCAAAAAATGGAGGGCACCTAGGCCCCCTCCCATGCTCATTTTTTCCCAAAGTCGTCGGATCAAAATTCTGAGATAGCCATTTTATTCAGCATAGTCGAAAAACCTTATAATTGTGTCTATGGGGACGACTTACTCCCCCACAGTCCCCGTGGGAGGGGCTGCAAGTTACAAATTTTGACCAGTGTTTGCATATAGGAAGGGTTATTGGGAAGTATACAGACGTTTTCAGGGGGATTTTTGGTTGGGAGGGGGGGTTGAAAAGAGGGGGTTATATGGGGGAAACTTTCCAGGAAGGAATTTGTCATGGGGGAAGAAGATTTCCATAAAGGGGGCGCTGCATTTTCTAGCATTATTTAAAAAAACAATGAAAAAATAAATATGAAAAGGTTTTTTTCAACTGGAAGTAAGGAGTAGCATTAAAACTTAAAACGAACAGAAAATATTACGCATAGAAGGAGTTCACCTCCTCCTAATACCTCACTCTTTACGCTAAAGTGTTTTTAGTAATTTCAACTATTTATTCTACGGCCTTTGTGATTCAGGGGACAAAATTTAAGCTTTAGTGTAAAGAGCGAGGTATTGACGAGTGGGCGAACCCTCTCATATACGTAATAAAAACATACGAATATAGACGTTTGTTACGTAAGCTAACTCGTAAGTTACGTATATCTTTTACTAATGAAAACGTTCGTAAAAAACTAAAAGTTCTAGTTGCCTTTTTAAGTACCAAATAATTGAAGGGCAACTGGGCCTCCTCCCCTTCTTTTTTTCTCAAAATCATTCGATCAAAATTATGGGAAAGCCATTTAGCCAAATAAATAAATATACAAATTTCGCTTTAATTATTCATCTGTGGAGAGCCGAAACCAAAATATGGATTAACTAAAAAAACGTTCAGGAATTAAATAAAAAAAAAGTTTTTTTTTAACTGAAAGTAAGGAGCGACATTAAAACTTAAAACGAACAGAAATTACCCCGTACATGAAAGGGGCTGCTCCCTCTTCAACGCCCTGCTCTTTACGCTAAAGTTTTCACTGTTTTAAAAAGTAGAGTTGAGCGAAAGAGTCAAACTTTAGCTTAAAGAGCAAGGCGTTGAAGAGGGAGCAGCCCCTTTTATGTACGGGGTAATTTATATTCGTTTTAAGTTTTAATGTCGCTCCTTACTTTCAGTTAAAAAACTTGTTTTTTTACTTGGATATATATATATCCATGGATATCCATGGATATATATCCATGTTTAGGGAAGATACATTCTATTCAAAACATATATCCAAGCTCACACAGTCTAAGCACTGGGGGTTTTTACCGTAAATCCTCTTTCATGTAGTAGGTTTGGTCTGGCTGTTCTAGCCACTTTCATACATTACCTCTCCCACCACTCATAGTCGTCACACTGACCTCTGCAGTAGGTTCTACATTCTCCCTAATGACCCTCATAGATGAGTTTTGCACAGTTGCCAACTGCAACCCAAATCAAAACTAAGTTCACATTACTTTTCACTATCTTACCAAAGAGAACTGTCTGAGTTGTCATCAACAGTCACTGTCTGAACCTTTTCAGTTTCATTTTCACCCTCAGTGTTGTCTTCTCACCAAATCTTTTCACAGCCCGCTTCTTTGTTTTGCTTGCTTTTGTTGCTTCATTTTTTCTTTTCCACCTCTTCTTTCCCTTCCTTGTAGCAAAGGCAGCTTCAATCTTGGCCTTCGCTGATGTATCATTGAGCACTTTGTTTAGCCCTCCTTTCTTCCTTGAAGCATTTTGTTTTCTTGGTGGTGCTCGGATGTGGTTGTACTTGTTCAGGTGTGACTATTCTATTTCACAATGGCTGCAAAATCACAGAGCTTACTGAAAGCATTGGGTGAGATGATGGTAGTGCAGGTGGGGTTGGGATTGAAGTTAGAATCTCTAATGAGCTTGGCAATTTGCCACCAGCTTCATGGGCTAAAAAATATCTGGTTGATCTGTATTTAAAAGGACATATCTGTATTATCAAAACAATCTGATTGAAAGAGAATATGCCTTCCAAATCCCTTCTTGATGTTTGATGGTATGAAAGCTAAGCGGAAAGATTTTCGTACAAATCCAGCTGTGATATAAATGACAATTTTTCCTGATGGTTACGGTTGCTCGATGAAAAATATACTACTAATTTCGGTAATTAATTCTGTTAGGAATACATAGTTGTTCGATATTTCAACTATTATGCAAGGGTTCTCAAATGCCACAGTTATTTCGTTTCTACCCAATTTCTACTTAGACCAGCGTCCAGCCAGCCATTCGCGAAGTTTCTAACTCGTGAATAGGCCCAAATCTGTTGTAAATTATAGCTGGGATTTGAGAAAGACTGATCAAAACATAAAATGTTTGCGGTCAACAATAATGCTGCCTTTGCCCTTTTTGCCGGCGGCGGCCTTCCCTTATCAGCGCGGCACCGGGGTCTAGTGTTGACCCATAACAATGTTACGAAGCCAGGTTTGGCCACTGCTTTTTCTGCCCGGCCTATCCTGTGCATTTTTGTGATTGACCTTTTATGACTCCTTCTGATTAATTTTGCATAAACTTATTTTAAATTTTATAGCGACAAGTTTAATATTTTACCTTAAATATTGAGCATTCATTATTTAAATATTATTATTTACTGAACTGCTCAAGGCCCTTTAAGTACCCCTCCCCCTCCAAAAAAGTAAACAGGCAATAACTTATTTAAGCAAAAAAATGTCTCGAATATATATTAGAAAATATCATTAAAATTTGAATGCTGAAGATTAGCCATATGTAATTGAGTTTATTATCATAAGGGGTCGAACTCTCGAATGGTGCCAAAGTCTGTGCCCTTGGAAGTTATTGTTGTGTCCCAGTTGTAAAAACTTAAGGTATATACTATTTGATTGAATTGCTCAAGTATATACTACCAGGTTTTATCGGCTTGTGTTGACATACACAATCATACTTTTGAATTATGCTAAACGATCGGTTTTCGGATAGACCCTTTTATATTTTAACCACGTTTTCAGTATGTGCGGCAAAGCTGAAGTCATTGGAGAAAGTAACTCCAAGGATCTTGATACTGTTCGTTAGAAGGAATGGAACATTTGGCTCCATAGCATCACTTTTTAGCGGGTTAAAGCGCACTATCTTCGACTTGTTCACATTAATCTCAAGATTTAGCTCCGTGCACTCTTAACTGGAAAGAACTAACGAAAATAAACTGAATATTTAATACATAAATATATTGGTTCCTGGACATCTCTGCAGTTCAACATTCCATTTCACTGTAATTTGTTTTTCAATGATACGAATATAAAAACAAGAGCTAAGAGCTCATATGACACTTGTGGCGTGGTCGGAAGAGCCAACAGCTCATATGACATGAGCTCTAGCAAAATTCTTAGAATCAATAGATTAATTTAAAAGGAAAATCAGAGGCTTAATGCCGGTCGGAATTTAAAATAAGAGCTCTGAGACACAAGGTCCTTCTAAATATCAAAATCCATTAAGATTCGATCACCCACTCGGAAGTTAAAACTACTTAATTTTTTCTGATTTTCCTCTCCCTTCAGCCCCCCCCCCCAGATGGTCGAATCGGGGAAAACAACTTTATCAAATCAATTTGTGCAGGTCCCTGAAACGCCTACCAATTTTCATCGTCCTAGCACGTCCAGATGCACTGAACTCGCCAAAGCACTGGACCCCTCCCCCTAACTCCCCCAGAGAGAGCGGATCCATACCGGTTATGTCAATCATGTATCTATGAGATTTGCTATTCTACTCGCCACGTTTCGTCCCGATCTCTTCACTCTAAGCGTTTTCCAAAATTTCCGGTTTTCCCCCTCCAACCCCCCCCCAATGTCTCAAGATTTAGTCGGGATTTAAAATAAGAGCTCTGAGACGTGATTTCCTTCTAAATATCAACTTTAAAAATACCATGCGAATGGTCACCCGTTCTTAAGTTAAAAATACCTCAGTTTTTCTAATTTTTCCGAATTAACACCCCCTTCAACTCCCCCAAAGAGAGTGGATTCAGTCTGGTTATGTCAATCACGTATCTAGGACTGCTTATTCTTCCCACCAAGTTTCATCCTGATCTCTCCACTCTAAGCGTTTTCCAAGATTTCCGGTCCCTCCCAACTCCCCCCCCCCAATGACAGTGGACCCGGTCGGGATTTAAAATGAGAGATCTGAGTTACGAGGTCCTTCTAAATATGAAATTTCATTAAAATTTGAGCACTCCTTCGTAAGTTAAAAATACCTCATTTTTTTCTAATTTTTCGAAATTAACCTCCCCCTAGCTCCCCCAAAGAGATGAATCGGTTCCAGTTATGTCAATCACGTATCTAGGACTTGTGCTTATTTTATCCACCAAGTTTCATCCCAATTCCTCCACTTTAACCGTTTTCCAAGGTATTAGGTTCCCCCCTCCAACTCCACCCAGTGTCACCGGATCCGGTCGGGATTTCAAATTTAAAATATCAAATTTCATTTAGATCCGATCACTTGTTCGTAAGTTAAAAATGCCTCAATTTTTTTATTTTTCAAAATTAACACCCCTCCAACTCCCCCAAAGAAAGCGAATTCCTTCCGGTTATGTCAATCATGTATCTCCGACTTCTGCTTATTCTTCCCACCAAGTTTCATCCTGATCTCTCCGCTTTAAGCGTTTTTGAAGATTTCCGGTCCCCCCATTGGGTCCGGTTGGGTGTTAAAATAATAGATCTGAGTTACGAGGCTCTTCTAATTATGAAATTTCATTAAGATCCAATTACTCTTTCGTAAGTTAAAAATACCTAATTTTTTCTAATTTTTCAGCATTTGCCCTCCCCCCAACTCCTCAAAAGAGAGAGAATCCGTTCCGGTTATGTCAGTCACGTATCTAGGACTAGTGCTTATTTTTCCCACCAAGTTTCATCCCGATGCTTCCACTCTAAGCGCTTTCCAAGATTTTAGGTTCCCCCTCCAACTCCCCCCAATATCATCAAATCCGGTTCGGGATTCAAGACGAGAGCTCTGAGACACGATATCCCTCTAAATATTAAATTTCATTAAGATCCGATCTCCTGTTCGTAAGTCAACAATACCTCATTTTTTCTTATTTTTCCGAATTAACCGTCCTCCCTCCCAGATGATCGAATCGGGGAAACGACTATTCCTAATTTAATCTGGTATGGTCTCTGATGTGTCTGCCCAATTTCATCGTCCTAGCTTATCTGGAAGTACCTAAACTAGCAAAACCGAGACCGACAGACGGACAGACCGACCGACCGACAGAATTTGTGATCGCTATATGCCACTTGGTATTTACCAAGTGGCATAAAAACCGTTATATTATATTTTGCTTTCAATAGATCACCAATGACGCGATAGGCTTCAAAATTTTTACGATTAGGGGAATGGGGCCGTAGCTTAACTCCTGTTTGTACTATTTTTTTTGTTTTAAGTTTCACTTGATTATTCAATTTAATTTTTACTTGTTTTGAGATTTTTTTTTCATATAATAAAAGCTTTTATTTAAATAAGGAGGAAACAAGTCTCGCGCAAGGGTATTTGAATTCGGGCGTCCACTAGTTGTTAAGTGATGGATAACCCGTTCCACTTACAGCTTATTTGCACGAATGGTATTTCGCTGAAAGGACCCTAATAATAGAAATGGGGTAACTGAGTGAGGAGCCCCTCAAATGATGAATACATGGCTCGATGAAAACACGATTCGCTGAAACCAACCCAATTCTTCAAAATATATATCATTTTGAACGAAATGTACTCGGTCACATTCAAGGTGTATAGAGGTTTTGAAAAGAAGGGAAAAGGTAACACTACTCTTATTTGTAAACTTTGGTTAGACTCGATGCATCATTTTTTGTTGTTCTGCTGTTCCTGAATAGACTCGAAATAAAATTGTTTTCAGTAAAGCGCATATGACGTTCTCGCCTTTTGAAGGATTAGATGGGTGGAGTACTCTTGCTAGTGCTAGTTTTTGTTCGTATCAAGTCTGGCTTGACCGTTCAACTATTGCGAAAGCAACGCTTTGATTTTATCGTTTTTTTTTTTTGTTTTTTTTTTCTAACATCCCGATTTCAGCTTATTCCTAGAAAGTGGTAAGGGGGTCTAACCTCTCCAGTTTTTACGGAAAGTGCAGACTTTAGGCTGGATTGATGAATATGACTTTGCATTTTGGAAAGCTTCGTAGAACTCTTGCCTGGGGCCAAAAAGGATGGTTTTTGTTTGTCCTTGAGCCAGAGCCTATAGTGTGTGAAGTGACTTGGAGTTTTATAGCCTATGTCAGAGAGAATTATCTGAGGTTATGCAGTCAAGCTTTCGTTTCATCAAACCATGTTTCTGCTTTTGAGTGGAAAGCTCCGTTCTAGCAGGCAAGCAGGCAGGCACCAGTTTCAAATTGAAGATGGACTAAAATCTATAAGTTTTAAATATATGTGGCAGTTACTCGGCCCCACAGCCGATATATCTTCTTTGAATGATAAATAGAAAAATTTACATAGACAAAATAGTGGGGACCGAAAGTGCTGCCTTCTTTTGTTTTTTACCCATTTCTGTTCGTGATTTCAGCTAAGTTTATCATTCGTTTTTTTGCACTTAGGATTGCGGTAGAGAAATGGTATCATATGTGCCTCATGAACTTTAAAAGTTTTCTCATTGCTAAAGAAATTAAAGTTTATCTTTTGCTCCTTTCTAAGTGATGACGTTATAAACTTGGCCTACGGCAAAAAAGTCAACTTTTGAACTGAGACAGATGGATTTTTTTTTCGACGGCATTCGATAGCTCTTGATGAGCTGATCAAAATATATATCATCCATTTTTTAGTAGAAAAATTCCTTCATGAGATATACCTGTTTGACAGTTTAAAGGGGTTGACAACTTCAGTAGTAAGGTACACACTGAAACCAAAAATAGGCCGATACAGAAATGGTATCAGATGTGCCTCTTAAACCTTAAAAGTTCTCTCATTGCTAAACAAATCAGAGTTTATCCTTTGCTCCTTTCTAAGTGATGAAGTTAGAAACTTGGCCTACGGCAAAAAAGTCAACTTTTGAACTAAGACAGATAGTTTTTTTTTCGACGGCAGTCGATAACTCTTGATGAGCTGAACAAAGTTTATGTCACCTCTTTTTTGGTAGAAAAATTCCTTCATGAGATATACCAGTTTGAAAGTCAAAGGGGTTGACAACTTCAGTAATAAGGTACATACTAAATCCAAAAATAGGCCGATACCAATTGTGAGACATAAAAGGGGAGTTTTTTTTTTAGCAACAATCGGCTGTTAGCTTATAATTATCTTTGGCAATGAGGAGTTCGCAACTTTCGCTAGTTGTTGTAAGTATTATTTGTTTCTGGAGTATTTGATGGTAAGACCAATTTGGTTCCGGTGGTAAGACATGCAGGGGACTTGTGAGTAATAATCGGCTGTTAGGCTGCAATCATCGTTAGCGATGAGGGGTTTGCAATTTTTGTGAGTTGGTGTACCTAGTTGTTATTTTAAGATCCTTACAGATTAACAGTTTCAGCGTTTAATCCAAGCGAGGAAACAAAACCAAAGTGTTGCTCTCGCAACACTTTACTCAGCGAAGCCGAACAAAGGTTGCTGCAATAGCACACGTTGGCCATGCAACGTAGATCTAATTTAAATTCTACTCGTTTTTGGATTCTTCTATTGATTCTTAGCAATAAATGTTCGCTTTACACCTAATGTAATTTTTCATGTTAATTTCTGTTCATTTAGGATTTCTTTTATTCGTTGATAGTAATTTCTGTTCGTTTTGCCTTTGAATTATTATAGGACTTTATTTATGCTCATTTAGGCCTTAATATTGGTGTGTTCTTTTCTTTGAAGAACCCTTTTACGGAAAACTGACTACAAGTAAGGAGCGACTCGACTCAATAGGAACCAAAACTTCAAAAACAGAATTTTGATAACAATAGATACATCAAAAGAATTTTTATGCTGATTTTATACTGATTACTAAGACCTTTTATGCTGATTCTAAATATGTAAAATTCATAAGTATAATGTTAACCATCAAAAGCTACGATTCTGGGAAAATTTGCTGGTTTTCGAAAAAAGGGGGAACCGCACCCGAAGAGTCGCACAATCTTGACCAGAATCCCGCCGTTAGATTCAGCATATCAGAGAACCTTACCTCAGAGGTTTCCAGATCCTATCTACGAAGATATAGATTTTTTGGCCAGAAGAATGATCATGGATGTTTTTTTTTCTTGAGGTGATCGTATCAAAGCATTGGCTCTGGAAGTTCCAGAGAGGGCTCATTTGAATGAAAACCAAAGTTGTACTGCCAATAGAGGGTAACTATCCCTCTCCTGTCCCCATTTTTCCCAAAGACATCTGATCAAAACTTTTAGATAAACCAGTTGGTTCAGCATAGTTGAAAAGTCCTAGAAAATTGGTTTAGGGGATGACAAGAGTGCCCTTGATCCCTGAGGAAAGAGCTGTAAGTCACATAATTTGTCCGTTGTTTGCATAGCCTTTATTAAATGTTATTGGGAAATGTATGGTCATTTTTGGGGGTAAGATATCCTGTGAGGGGAATAGTTTTTTTTGGGGGAAAGAAAGTTTCCAGGAAATATTTTGCACGGGGGAGGGAAGGAGATATCCTGGCATGATTTTAAAAATGGTCAGAAATTGAATAAAAAAAAGGAGTTTTTTTTCTGAAGGTAATTAATCTTCCAAACAGAGGCAAGAAATCTATATTGAACATTAGGAAGTCTTGTATTCCCCAAACCCATCGCTTTTGTTCCTTTTTTTGTTTATTTTACCTTTTATGTTTACGATGTCTCTGGTTTTTTGTTTTCATGTTTTGTCACTCTTTGTTTAAGGTGTCTTTTTGGTCTACAAATAAATTATCACTACGTCATATTAGCATTGTCATACTTTTTCTCTCTTTTCTTGTTTTCCTCTGTTTACGAATTCATACTGTTCTTTCTTGTTTTGTGCTTCATTTTCTGTTATGTATTTTTTTTGTCAACCAATAGATAGTCACCAGATTCTCTGCCTAATACTGAACATTTTTTCTAGTTATTTGAGTATTGCCGAGGCGCTGCCAAATTACGGCGTTCATTTCTATGAAGTAAAAGACAAAAGAAATGTTCCCTGGTGGCTTGGCGTCAGTTTCAAAGGGATTGGCCAGTATGACCACACAGATAGAAAACGACCACGGAGGGTAAGATCTCTCCAATATTCGTATCTATTCTATTAATAGGTCATCAAAAAATTATTACGGTTGGACCATAAATTAATTTTAAAAATGATAAATTTATTCAAACGAACAATTCATGTTTATTAAATATTATTTATTAAAAACTCATAAAATTAAACCTGATAAGTTATCACGAGAAAATGCATGACTATTTCATAAGTTTTTTTTTTAATTTTCTTGAATTTCTTTTTTAAAAATCTAAAGTTCGGAACAAGCTTGTTTTTAATAGATAGCCTACATGAAAACATTTTTGGAAGAAAACGAAGACAGACGTGCACACGTATCACATTTATCGAACACTAGAAAATGCATGATTATTTTATAAGCCTTTTTTAATTCTCTTGAATTTCTTTTTTAAAGATCAAATGTTCCGAATAAACTTGTTTTTAAAAGATAGACTACATGAAAACATTTTTGGAAGAAAACGAAGACAGACGTGCACAGGTATCAAATTTATCGGTCGCCAAACAGTCGCTAAGTTGAATGTCTGCATTATAAAGCTTTTGTCTGTAATAAAAACATTGTAATGCACAAGCAGATAAATCAATCATTGGCGTCAATTTGTGGTATTTGGGCTCCATTTGCTTCTCCCCTCCCGTCCCAGGTTTTTAGAAATTTGTTTTTCAGGGGGGAGGTATATTCATTGAAGAATGCTTTTTTTGATGTTTTCATTGAAATAAAATTTTACAAAATTGATACAGTTTTTCAGCCCCCTAGATTTTAAAAAATATATTTACCCTGTCTTATTTCCGTGAATTGATGCGGCTGGTGGCAATCTATTAAACACCTGAACAACTGGTTTTGCCTGCCCCAAACACCTTCGGTATTTCAAAAAATATAAGGAACTTGTTAATGCATACGCTGTTTGTAGCCTAATATAATTTCTTACATTTAAGAGTTAGATCAACACAATGCTTAATACTATTTAAATAAATTGCCACAGGTATGGCTTGTTGATTCTTTTTAATTTGCATTTATTTTCTAAATACTGGGATAGAAAAGTGTGATTTTGACAATGCATATTGTGTTCAGTAAAGTACAAATTATGGTTTAAAATCGGTAGTGGAGCGTAAGCCAAGTAATTTTTGTAATAATGTGTGTCCATCTTAAGTTCGGCCTTTAGCATATGCTAATTGCTGCTCTTTTAAGTCAAAAACTCGTTGAAATCTGGTCCCTCTCGGGCTTTAACTGGGGACGACTAACCATAAGGATTTTCTATCTAAATAGAAATGTTTGAATATTGAAAATTAGTAATTGAAAACTTCCTTCCATCCCATTAAAAGACGCCCTGCTTTTCACTTGGTCCTAGTCTGTTGGCCGACAAGGATGATCTTTGGTAATCTCTCATCCTTCATCCGCAAAACGTGTCCTAGCCATCTCAACCTTTATGTCATTAAAGCCCTAGAAAGTGGGATTGAACCAATTTTTTCGTACAGCTTGCTGTTACAGATAAGGTTAGTTAGTCAGGTGCCCAAGACGGCCCCTAGGTAACTTCTCTGGAAAATATCTAGCAAATTTTTCTCATTTTTTCGGAGTGCCCACGCTTCAGAACCATTCTTGACCACTATCATCACTAGCTTCCAATATTCTAGACTGGGTTCGCAGACTTATCTTCCTATTCTTCCAAACTATTTTTCAACTGTAAAAAAAAAACTATAAAAACGTGGGCCTTGGCTATTCTATTTTTAAGATCTTACCACATCCAACGGCTTTACTAATAGTACTACCTGGTTAAATGAAGCTGTCCACTTGATCGATCTTCTCGTTACGCAAAGTAGCCTCTTCACCTGCACTTATTCCTTGTCTTAGCGACTTAGTCTGTTTAACATTAATTTTCAAACCTATTCTTGTACCCTGAACTCGCAAAACCTATAAGAATTTATTCATTTTGCTAACTTTTTCATATAGGATGCTTAAATCGTCAGCATAAGAGTTTAACTTCCCCAGTTGATTCTGTGTTTTCCCATTGCCTTTACTGTGCTTCTAAGGACAAAGTGCATCAAAATGATCCATGTAAATGGAGACTCAACCCTGCTTAACTCCAGATATAATACGAAACCAGCTACTTTCAAAGCACTATTATAGGAGGGTAGCTTTAAATAGCAAAAACGCACTGTATGATTGTTACGATTTATCCGGCAAAGTGAAAAAAGTTGCCTGTGCCATTCAACCTGTTGATACTCCTAGAGCAGCGGCACATGCAGCTTGGGGTCGTCCAGTTCCTCCGGGACATCCAATCAGCTCGGGGACGTCCTTGGTCCATGTCTGTCCCTAAAATGCCATGTCCTCTTACGATATACGACTTGTTTTTTTGTTTAAGCTGTTAGATCTTTTTAAATTAGTCTTCTGAATTTCAGTCCCTGCATTAAATGTGCTGACAGACTGTACTGTTCAGAGATAATAGTTTTGCCTCTGAGGAGCCACCTGTCTCCTATGAATTGCAATTAAAAAAAAAAAAAAAAAATAATAATGAAAGAATGTCCGCAGTTATGACTGTCTTGACTGACTTCCGAAATAAGTTGAATGTAGGCGAAAATATATAGTTAACAAAAAAAATAGGGTGAAATCAATCCAAAAAGGCCCAAATGACGTCTGTTGTTAAACTAGGCGCAATTCAGAGTTAAGAACCAAGACATATGTTTTATTGCTTACTAATGACGGGTAAACAAGATGTGCAAACCCCTGGGTTAGCGTAAAACGTGTAAATCAGTGAAATAATTATTAAAAAAATACAGCTTTCTTGGTTTCGTAGGACAAAAAATACGCGCAGACGTAACCTAACGACCTTTTTATTCATGAACATTAGTTGTCACTTGTTATCGATGACGCCATGACCCAGAAAACATCCAATTTATTCCTATGTGCTGTTTTTTTTCAGGACTTTCCCTATTGGGAAATGGGGGGGGGGCTTTACAATAATTGGGAGTATGACATTATAGGCCAAACTTACCTAAAATCTGAAGATTTTTATGTGCAGGAGGTGGGCATGATGTCTCATAATGTGTATTTTCATCAGTTTTCTAGCGGATCCTTCGACCTATGATCTTATTGTTCTTATCCCTCCTTTGTTTTATGTACGACAATTGGCATTGGGCTAGTTTCGGGCTAGCTGGAGCCATATCTATGACGTGATAAAAAAGAAAAGTAAGAATATAAACGAGGAATAATTTTGTGTAAAGCAGAAAGCCAACCAAATATTTCATCTGACACCTCTGCTTAGCTGTCCTCTTTGGGGGAGCTTCTCCACTATCCGAACCGTGAAAAGCATTGGTTTGAATTTATGCATCCGTACTACGTTTTGTTTTTCTATAATACGTCTTTGAGTATCTGTTCCCATCATGGGGTAGGGATTAGCTCCTTTTACCCCTAATAGTTGTAGTAATGGTTGCTTGTGTATTCCACAAAGTTTTTGCCTGGTTATCATGATCCCTGCGTTTAATAGGGTAAATAGTTCCGCCGGAAAAGCATTTTCCAGGAGTCTAATATTTCATGCATCTAGAGAGGGTATCACTGAACCACCACTTGTTGAGTATTTTATTCCCCCTCGTTTGTCATTCAAGTTTCCCTTATATCCTTTTATATTTATTCATTCTGTATCTTAGCTTCCGGATTCTACAAGAAAATGCGGAGAATTGAGACACCATTGAGGGTATTGTGCGAGTTTTCTTGGGCGTAAAACTTGTTTTGTCTTTAATTGAGTTTTAGGCATTTCTGGCTGATTGATTTATTGAGTGTACCTTTTTGTTGGGTATAACAGGGGTGGTAATTACATCTGACAACCGTGAGTAGGGTTTTTCAAAGGAGTTGATATGATGTCCCCTACAGTCATTTCTCGTATTTGTTCACCATTATATATCCACTGTTTTAACTTGCCAGTTCTGTTTGGTACTTATTTGGAAATTATATTGCTGATGTAAGTTGATTTTAATTTTTGTATCATATCAGTAACAGACACAAACGGAAGTAAGGTGGAGGTGTTTTTATGGGTTAAGAAATCGCACGTTGTCATTCACAAATGTGCCGTCACTTTGGATTCACAAATGTGCCGTCGCTTACCTTTATGCATTTTCATGGTTCCAAAATAATTTTTCCAATTAGCTGCATATTGAGATAGTTATAAAATATGGTACTAATGTATTATACCGCCAACACTGAAGAAGTGAAGTTAGGTTTAATACTAATGAAAAATACCTAAACACAATAAAAATATGATGCTTTAGAAACAAATTTGGGCTATTTATTTGCACATGGGGGGGTCTAATCCCCACCCTAATGCGCAAATATATAGTCAAATTTTATAATTCCAATGTAATATGTCGCCCGCCACTTGTCTTACACTGAGCATAAGCTAATTGCTTCTTAAAATAGACAGATTAAACTCGTGGTATGGTTCTCGACTTTTACACAGCGTAAACTTGAGTGTTGTCGGTATAATAAATAAGCACCTGAAATATACATATTTTCAAAATCGAAATTTCATCCACATTCCAAATATATCGTGCATTTGCCTTGCAAATGAACATTATCCCCCCCCCATTATCAATTATATAGCGTGAATTTTATTTATCCACTGAATTCTCAATGTGTCACTCTTTCTTCAAATTCGTTTAACGGTTTATCAAAGAAGCAGAAAATTCAATGGATATATAAAATTCAGGCTATATTTTTGACCATAAGCGGAGGGAGGGGGAGGATAAAATTCATTTGCTATGCAAATAAATGTTAGATTTTAATTCAGGATGAAACTTCTACGTGTTCTTTTTGTCTTTTTTTTTCATTCATATTGTCAATATCTAATGAATGTTTGTCTACGTTAGTGATAGCCAATGAGAATTTAGTAATATATATCTTTTCATGATATATATATATATATATATATATATATATATATATATATATATATATATATATATATATATATATATATATATATATATATATATATAAATATATAAATATATATATGAGTAGGGTTAAGGCCTCATTCAAGTGCTGGTCTATATTAATCACTAATTTAGGAAAACAGTCTTCCTTTTCTCCTTCTGTCTCATATACATGTCTATATATATATATATATATATATATATATATATATATATATATATATATATATATATATATATATATATATACATATATATATATATATATATATATATATATATATATATATATATATATATATATATATATATATATATATATATATATATTTAGGGGAGAGGGGGGAAACCACACGGGGGCGACTCCGTACGTTTGACCTCTTGTCTAAAGTTTTAAAGCTAATCCATTCAAGAAATTCTCACTAGATGCCCTTCTTGTAACGCGCACATTTGGTGCAAGTTTTAAATTTTGGATAAAAAAGACAACCGAGGAAAGAGATAAGGAAGTTTTCATATGCTTGCTGGAAATCCTGACACTTGTAGTCTTTGTCAAATATTTTCTAAGTTATTATAGCTCTTGGGCCGTAAGTTAGCTAGATCAAACAAGTTATACACCTAGTATTTGCATGACAATTTTTATTAGTAAATATCAGGCCGCTATCTACGAAAAAATAAATTTTCAAAAGGACATCAACATGGGGCAACTCCGGACACTTTCTTGGGGGCGATTCTGGACACTTTTCTGGACCTCCATCCCTTACTGACGGAAGTTTTTTGTAACTTAGAAAATGGAATTATGCGCAGCTGTAGGCAGAACATTGGTAAAATTGATAGTGTTCCTGTTGTGTTATAGAGGACCTGAAGTAAGTCTATATTGCGGGAGTATCAGTGAGTTTGAGACTGGTGAAGCGGAAAGCTTGTGCTTGTCAGGTTTATGGTGGGAAAGAAGCAAAACTCTGCTGTTTCCTATGTTGGTGAAGTTGAAGAAATAAGTGGCACAGTAGGAGAAATGGACTACCTGCGCAAGTCTAGTGGGAATTTCATCTTCCCTGAATGTCGAGATTGTCCATAAACTGACTTTCAAGAAATTATCATGAAGCTTCCCTCACCGGTTTCAATAGGAAGAACTGGTCGAACAGCCAAAGGTCTTATATTTGGCCCAATTTCCCACAAAATAAATTTAATGCTGCATTTAACTTGTATATTATTTGAATTAAATGTTAATATCATCTGAATTAAGTATTACAAACATTAATTACCGAATATCTGGAAGGGCCCCATGTATGTCCGAAGTCAACCCCTGGTTGAGGCAACTTTGGACACTTGAAAAGGTCACACGTTTTTAGGTCTGTCCAAGAAATAACTTGATGGATGTCATTTAAACAAATCACCAAGAAAAGTGAATAATTGTAATTTTATATATATATATATATATATATATATATATATATATATATATATATATATATATATATATATATATATATATATATATATATATATATATATATATATATATATATATATATATATATATATATATATATATATATATATATATATATATTTATATATATTATATATATATATATATGTATATATATATATATATATATATATATATATATATATATATATATATATATATATATATATATATATAGAAAAGGATATATATTTATCCTTTGGCATCAAGCCAAAAAAAAAATCTTAAAAGAAAAAAAACTTTTTTTATATAGCCTAATTAGAGATTTCGTTTACTTTTTCTATTTTCCCCTTTCCTTTCGTTTTTATGGCACTTGGTATTAACCAAGTGACATATAGCAATCGCAAATTCTGTCAGTCTGTCTGTCGGTCCCGGTTTTGCTACTTTAGGCACTTCCAGATAAGCTAGGACGATGAAATTTGGCAGGTGCATCAGGGACCGGACCAGATTAAATTAGAAATAGTCATTTTCCTGATTCGACCATCTGGAGGGGGGGAGTGGGGACCGCTAATTCGGAAAAAATAGAAAAATAGAAGTGTTTTTAACTTATGAACGGTTGATCAGATCTCAATGAAATTTGATGTTTGGAATTAAATTAGAAATAGTCTTTTTCCCGATTTGACCATCTGGAGGGGGGAGTGGGGGACCGCTAATTCGGAAAAAATAGAAAAACTGAAGTGTTTTTAACTTACGAACGGTTGATCAGATCTTAATGAAATTTGATATTTGGAAGGATACCTCGTCTCAGAGCTGCTATTTCAAATCCCGACCGGATCTGGTGACTTTGGGGGGGGGCTGGGAGGGGGAAACCTAAAATGTTGGAAAACACTTGGAGTGGAGGGATCGGGATGAAATTGGGTGGGAAAACAAGCACAAGTCCTAGATACATGATTGAAATAAACGGAACGGATTCGCTCTCTTCGGGGTAGTTGGGGAGAGGGGGTTAATACTGAAAAATGAGGTACTTTTAACTTACGAACGGGTGATCGGATCTCAATGAAATTTGATATTTAGAAGGATATCGTGTCTCGAACTCTTATTTTAAATCCCAACAGGATCTGGTAACATTGGGGGGAGTTTGGGGTGGGGGAACCTAAAATCATGGAAAACGCTTAGATTGGAGGGATCGGGATGGAACTTGGTGGGAAAAATTAGCAGAAGTCTTAGACATGTGATTTAAATAATTGGAACGGATCAGCTCTATTGGGGGGGGGGAGTTAATTCTAAAAAATTAGATAAAAAGACGTATTTTTAACTTACGAAGGAGAGATCGGATCTTCATGAAACTTCATATTTAGAAGGACCTCGTAACTCAGATCTCTTATTATAAATCTCAACCGGATCCAGCGTCATTGGGGGGGGCGGCAGTTGGGGGGGACCGGAAATCTTAGAAAATACTTAAAGCGGAGAGATCAGGATGAAACTGGATGGGAAGAATAAAAACCTGTCTAAGATACGTGACTGACATAGCTGTATCTGCTCTCTTTGGTGGAGTAGGGGGGGGGGGGGTAATTTTGAAAATTGAGGTATTTGTAACTTCCGAAAGGGTGACCAGATCTTAATGAAATTTCATATTTAGAAGGATCTTGTGCTTTAAAGCTCTAATTTTAAATTCCGACCAGATCCTGTGACATTGGGGGTATTTGGTGGGGGAAACCAGATTTTTTTGGGAAACGTGAAAATTGGGGTATTTTTATCTTACAAATAGGTGATCGGATCTTAATAAAATTTGATATTTAGAAGGAATTCATGTCTCAGAGCTCTTATTTCAAATCCCGACCAGATCTTTTGACATTGGGGGGAGATGGAAAAAACTTGGAGTGGAGGAATCTGGATGAAGCTTGGTGGATAGAATAGTCAAATGTCCTTGATACGTGATTGACGTAACCGTACTTGATTCGCTCTTTTCGGGAGAGTTGGGGGGAGGGGTTCAGTGATTTAGGGAGTTTGGTGGTTCTGGACGTGCTAGGACGATGAAAATTGGTAGGCGTGTCAGGGAGCTGTACAAATTGACTTGATAAAGTCGTTTGCCCAGATTCGACCATCTGGGGGGCTAAAGGAAGGAGAAAAATCAGAAAAAATTAGGTATTTATAACATACGAGTGGGTGATCGGATCTTAATGAATTTTGATATTTAGAAGGACATCATGACTCAGAGCTCTTATTTTAAATCCTGACCGGCATTAAGCCTTTGATTTTCCTTTTTAAATCAATCTATTGATTCTTAGAATTTTGTTAGAGCTCATACCATATGATCTCTTGGCTCTTGTTTTCTATTTTAATTCTTTAAACTTGAATAGATATGAGTGTATTATGGTTTACATCTAGGTTAATGTTTTTTTTTTTTTTTTTTATCTTGTTCTAGATATTTCTTTGGAACCAGCTTGAAAATCTTTATTTTAGAGACAAGAAATTTTCCATTGAAGTTCATGATGTGAAAAAGTAAGTTGTATTTCAATTTTTTTGTTTTAAGTTGCATAGTTTTGGGTACTTGATATGAACCTATTGGTTTCCTAAAATTATATGCGTTCTCTTTTCTTCCTCATCTTTTTACCTTTCCATCCTATGCATAAGCTTTTGGTTCTATTGTTTCCTCTCTTTCTATCTTAGTTTATAACTTATTGATTTTTGCAAAACAGCGTCTTAATAGGTACACAAATACTGAACCCTTAGATTGCGGCTCGGTAGATTTTTTCTGGGAGCCCGAAGGATTGCTTTGCCTTTCGGTACTTGTATATTATAGCGACCACACTCAAGATGTAAAGTTAGGTTAATTATAATAAAATGTATCAAAATATGATGAAAATATAATACTTTAGTAACAAAATTATGGAAACTACAACAGAGAAATATGGAAAGCGGGAGAAGCCAGAAAGCATTATATTAAATACCTAACCAACTCTATACTCTACCTTGATTAGGTATATTAAATATTTAATTAAAATATGCCTGCATAGTAGTTAGTCTCACTCAGACTAAGCTGATTATCTCCAAGTGCACACAGAGAAACTGGTTTGTAACAGATCAAGAGCAATAGTGTGGTCCCTATAATGCACATGCACCTGCCTTTCTACCGGAGGCGAACGGAATATTTAATTCCCATGCCCACCTTTTTCGGCTCCACGCATGTGATCTATTGCAAAAAGTGGTCTATTCCACGTAGTGGCCTACTCCAAAAACCATAGGGCTTGATTTGGGCCTCACCTATGGTTTTTGTGTTTAGGTCTATTCTTGTTTTTAATAGGATTTATCGCCCCTCCTTTTTCTCTCCACGTACACATGCCTATTCCTTCGCCTGCTCTTTTCTATTTATTTTTTCTTCATTCTGGCATGCTATAATAATCTTTATGTAATAAACAACTATGAATTCCCATTCGTTTTTTTTTCTTGCACTTTTGCTAAGCAGTATAACCTCCTATTGTTTCTATCAATTGACGAAGAAAGCTAATGATTGTGAGGAATTGATTTATGTAACCTTAACCTTTAGTGAAATTCAAAAGAAGGCTAATAGGTTGTATTATTGCTGAGTCGCGGGAAAAAATTGTTCTTGACACCACTTGAAAGGTGAAAATAATTGTGCCTTGTAATTGTGCTAACTTATATTCATTCATGTCAGATCAAAATTGTGAACAATATCAATCTAGTTTAGTCCGACTGCTGCTACTGTCATTAACACATCATTGATCACCAAGCCACCTGAGGTCAACACAGCTCATAGACTCCTCATCAGATCAAAATCGTGAACAATATCAATCTAGTTTAGTCCGACTGCTGCTACTGTCATTAACACATCATTGATCACCAAGCCACCTGAGGTCAACACAGCTCATAGACTCCTCATCAGATCAAAATCGTGAACAATATCAATCTAGTTTAGTCCGACTGCTGCTACTGTCATTAACACATCATTGATCACCAAGCCACCTGAGGTCAACACAGCTCATAGACTCCTTCCTTTTCAATTTATTCAAAGCTTCTCTCTTTAGCCTCTCTGATGTGGTTCTGATTTTCTTTCAGTTCTTTATTACGACCCCTTTCTGCCCTATTCAAGCACAATTGGTTTTCATTTGACCCCAAATGGGTGGCCAAAAAGTATAATCCTTGGCTATCTTTCATTTATCACTCGTGAATCATGGTCTAACCATCTTAAGCTTTCTTTCAGTGCAGAAATTGTGATCCGACTCAAATATTTTGGAAAGCTTACTGTTTGATATATGGTTAGTTGAAATAGTATCTCAAGCTATCCCGACATAACTCCTTATGAATACATTCAACAAGTTTTACTAAGCCTTTCGAAACGTCCACTTTTCCAAGCCATGCCTAAATATTGGCATAACCGTGGTTTCCAATATTCTATTGTTTAGTTCTTAGATCTGTATTTCCATTCTTCCTTGCATTTTTCAACCGTGGATAAACACCTTGTACCTTGGCTAATCTTACTTACTTGTACTTGCGGCGGGAATCAAACTTTTCCATCGCGCCCGACACCTATGACCTTCTAGATCTGTTTGGACCATATAGTGGGGTGTTCTGACAGCTGCTTCGCAAGTGGCGGCCATTGGGCTGCCAATATATGAATGCACTTTTTGAACCCTCCAATAGGTTCAAGATCTGATTTAACCAGGCAAGTACCTTCAAAAAATTATTTAAAAAGAGTAAATTTATTTTCAGAAAATAAATTCGTTACTCTATTTTTCGACATAATTGCCAAGTTTGTTCGAACACTTATCATACCTCTCAACCAATTTTAAAATACCCTCTTGATAAAAACTTGGCGCCTGCTTCGATAACCAATAATTCACTTCCGTTTTCCCGTCGTCGTCATCACTGTAACCGTTGCCACTGAGGGCGTTGTTCGAGGTTTAGAAACGGATAGTAATCACTTGGAGCAAGATCAGGACTCTAGGGTGGGTGTTCTAAAAGCTTCCCAGCTAAAACTTTACAACAAATTGCAGGTCTGACCTGCTGTGTGAGGTTTGCATTGTCATGAAGAAGGACAATTCCCTTTGTCAGAAAGCCACGTCTTTTGTTTTGAATCGCTCTACGTAGATTTCTGAGGGTTTGGCAGTGTGTTTCAGCATTGATAGTGGTTCCTCGTCGCATGAAGTTGACCAACGAAACGCAATGTCTATCCCAAAACACCGATGCCATGATTATGCACCGGGACAGAGTCTGTTTGGTCTTCACCTTTGCAGGAGAGTGTATGTGTCTTTAATACCACACTTTTTTCAAGCAGTAACAAAGAAAAGCTACTATTTAGCCGAGACCCTATTCGGTCAATTTGAAATACATAATTAACAATACATAAACATCAAATTAATTTAAAATTGACAGTCCTGCTTCCACACTTGTTTGGTGGTTGAGACTCGCCGGTAGATTCTTGGCGCACGGTGCGTATCCATTGTTGAACACTTACCTTATCCGATCAAACTCCCACCAAAACTAGCACTATCGTAATTTTTGCCGTATTGACGTTACTTTAATAAAAAGTTAATTGGAAATGTACCTCTCAATTTAGTCCTGTTTTATGTTTTGACAAAAACAAATGAACGTGGCAATGCATAAACCAGTTTCTGTCCAAGTATTATTTTTATATTTACTCAATAAACTGTAATATTCTGCAAATTATTCGGGGGGAGGAGGGTTAATTATTCGGGGGGGGGGGAAGTAGGCATCCCTTTGCCTACTTCCTCCCGCCTCCCGAACGAAGCCTATGTATCCACTCGATCGATTTTCTCTTACTTAATATCACATCTTCACTCTCATTAATTTCCTCGTCTTAGGGGTGAGTCTGCTTAACGTTAATTCCGAACCCATTCTTGCACCCTGAACCCTCAAAGCCTTCACATAATTATTCATTTCGTCTACAATTTTATACAGGACACTGAGATCATCTGTCTAATCTGAGTTCGATAGAAAATTGCCTTCCTATTTCCCTGTTCCTTAGAACAAAGTCCATCAGAATAATCCTAATAATCGGATATAGGATCCGACCTTAAAAGGAGTAATATTATTCTCGTAATGCTTATCAATTTAGCTTGCGTTATTATGTACGAGGTGTGTTTTTTTTAATTAAGGTCTGTTTATTGTAGACACTAGTAGTTCCCAAGCACACAGAAAGAGCGCGTGCGTCGTGTACTAGCATGTCTCTGGAACAACTGTGCCAAGTTTCAGCTGTGTAGCTAACCTTTATGGTTCTTTCAAAATGTTTAAAAATATCAATTCGCCCGCCGCGTGTGAGGTTCGCTCAGTGATACGGTTCTGCTGCAGAAATTCATCGACAGATTTGCGAAGTGTACGGTGATACTATTATAAGTGAAAGGAAAGTGAGTAAGTGGGTACAAAAATTCAAAGATGGCCGTTACAACGTCCATGATGAGGTCCACCCCTGTCGCCCTTCTTTGATTACAGACAAATTGCTGGTATCAGTTTAAGTGAGAATTCGTGACAACAGACGCTTCACCATAACTGGTCTGTCAAATGAATTTCCCGAGGTTTCGAGGTCAATGCTTTGCTATATTGTTTCCTAAAATGTACAGTTTCTGCAACAGGGCTCCTGTTGGGTCCCGAAACTCCTAGGAGAGGACCGCAAAAACCAAAGATTTGAGCGTGCAATGAAGTTCTTGACTCGTTATCACGAAGAAAGTGATGGCTTTTTGAGTCAGATCGCTACTGGAGACGAAACATGGGTTTCGCGCATCACGCCCGAATCAAAGCAACACAGTGTGGAATAGAGACACACACACTCTCCTGTATAGGTGAAGGCAAAACAGACTCATGTCATGACATCGGTGTTTTTGGATAAGCATTTGATTTCGTTGATCAACTTCATGCAATGAAGAACCACTATCAATGCAGAAGCATACTGTCAAACCTTCAGAAAGTTACGTAGAGCGATTCAAAACAAAATAAGTGGCATTCTGACAAAGGGAATTGTCCTTCCTCATGACAATGCAAGACCTCACACTGCAGGTCAGACCTGCAATTCGTTGTACAGTTTTAGCTGGGAAGTTTTTAGACCACCCATCCTACAGTCCTGATTTTGCTCCAAGTGATTACTATCCGTTTCTACACCTCGAACAACGCCCTCAGTGGCAACGGTTACAGTGATGACGACGGCGGGAAAACGGAAGTGAACTATTGGTTATCGAAGCAGGCGCCAAGTTTTTTATCAAGAGGGTATTTTAAAATTGGTTGAGAGGAATGATAAGTGTTCGAACAAAATTGGCAATTATGTCGAAAAATAGAGTAACGAATTTATTTTCTGAAAATAAATTTACTCTTTTGAAATAATCTTTCGTTATGTATTTATGCTTAAACGGACGTTAATTAAAAAACACCACTCGTATATGCAAATCTTTTCTATTTGTTTTGTTTCTTTACTTCAGTTCTTTACTTTACTTTACTTTACTTTTTTCAGTTTCTTTACTTTAGTTCGTTTTGGAACTGCAGCATTCTTTGTTTTTAATTTGATCAGGCTAACCTCTTTTCTTCTTTAAGCACTTTTACTCTGCAATGTAACATGCATGTCGCTCCTTACTACAGTTCGTTACCACGAACTGTTGGATAAAAAATATATCTTTATTTACGAGGAAAGAGTTTAATGTAGCCTTTAGCCTTTTAGTGAACTTCAAGAGAAGGTTAATAGGTTGTTAGATTTTTATATCGCAGAAAAGAAAAAAAAACATTTGGATATTGGTACCACTTGGAAGGTGATAATTATGGCTTAAATTACATTCATTTGCGACCCACTAAATTCATGGGTAGTATGAAAATTAATTTGATTCCTCTTTTTTGCAGTAAGTCTGTGTTTGTTTGTTTGTTGTTTTTTTCGTTTTTTTGAAAAATTTTGAAGTTTTAGTTTCAGAGATGACATTTCTCACAAATTGTTCTCTTCAAATTCGGTTTTTAGTGCCGCTCTGATACCAACACTGCTGAAGCACCAGACCGCCTAAGGTAAACGCAGTTGTGGATGCTCCTCCTCCACCCCAGTCGTTGCAATACTGTTCTCTTTACCTCTCCTCGTGAAGTTCCGATGTCCTTTAAATCCTTTAATACAACTTCCCATCTGTTTGTGGACGAACTGATTTTCATTTAACCCCAGATGATTGACTAAGAAGCATAATCGTGGCAGTCTGGGAAGGGAGAAAGAGAAAAACGAGGTTTCCTGATAGTTTGCATAAGAAGTGCCAAGAAATATGAAAAAAAAATTGGATTGTTGTTTATTCTCGGGGGAGGGGAGACTCCGAGCCAGTGTTGCGATATTGATTTTTTGAATTGTACTAGACATAGGTCTAAAAATGTACTTCCCGGGAAAACATGTACCAGACGCAAAAATTTTTTTTTCGCGTGTTGCGCTTCGCGCAACACGCGATCTTCTTTCGCGCTACTGTACGAATCTATACAATATCGTTCTTTTGCTTATTTTTCTCTCTCTTCCCGATGGCTCCCATTTTCTTTTCTAACCTTATTTTTCCGCACCTTCGTGTTTTCTGGAATAGAGCTTGGCTCTAGAGCGTGCTCAGTAGCCAAAGAGCCAAAATGTGCCTATTGAGGTAAATTAGTTCTGCCAAATGAAGGTAACTCAGAGCTGGAAAGTCACGCAAAATCTGCCACAAAGGAAAAGCGGTTGAGTCGCGAAGAAATTCCACTGGATCCACGAACCACGGACCCAGAGATGTCTCTTCCGAAAATCCCTTATTCGTCTTATTTAACCAATTTGAACAACGCTTACGGAAAGCGGCAGTAGCCTAACCTAAGTGATAACCAAAAGGATAGCAATTTTAAGCAGAGTGAAGCGGAAGAAACCGCAGATAACCAAAACAAAAACTCCAAATATGCTTTGTCCATGGAGGACATATGTTATGTCTATGGGCCTGGCTCTAATCGAGAAAGGGGTTGTTGAGTTGTGGAGCTCGGAATGAGCTCAAATTAAAATTACGGCCCATTTTACGGCGTTATTTATCTTTCTTTATGTTAGATCATCGGATACAAAAGTAGGAATGAACAGAAAAACAAGATATTCACTTCTTTTAAAAACTAAAACTTCTTAGGAATTATCACGAGATCATCACGTCTTCAATATCTCTTAGCAGAGACTCAATTTCCTCCTGTTGATCATCTTCTACTTCAACAATTGCCTGTTCTTCAGACCCTTTCTTTTTTTCCTGAGGGTTCCAGGAGACACAAGTACCATGGTCGCAAATATGCTCCCTTGTCCGAATCAAGGAGTAAATGGTGTCAACTGCAAGGCGGTTTCGAGACTTCGTTTTAACCACCGACACTGCACTGAAAATACGTTCGACACAGGCCGATGAGTGTGGAAGGGACATGACAGAAAACATGAATGTACAAAGCTCTGCATACTTTGAAGAGCCAAGACCATTTTTAAGCTCGTTCAGTTTCCCCCAGAACACCTCTGGACTTTTCAAGTATTGGGGTGGCAAATGCTTTGATTCAGCAGGGATTGATCGCCACTGAGAGCTCAATTCTTCTAGAGATTGTCGGTTGACTAAGTTAGGAAACATGACTAGTACTGGTACTAAATCCTCTCGGCCAGAGGCAGCCACAACCGGGTCGATCACTTTCATTTTCTGCAGAACCTTAAAGGTTGAGTTGCAGTAAAAGCGGACATAAAACTCCTTTGCCAACTTCACATAAAACTTCAGACACACTAGTTTGAACGCATGCACTGTTGGGGCAGGAATATTTTTCTCGATAACCTCAGCTTCCACGTTTGCTCCCACATAGATTCGTTCGAGAGGCAAGAAATACTCTCGGTTGGACGGATCATAGGTCCCTAACGGCTTGTTTTCAACTACTTCCGGACGTAGGAAGTTCCTTAGGATAGTCCCAAATACCGTAGAGACCTCGTTGCAAAGGCAGTGCAGCCTAACCCCCTCAGCTTGAAACAATATGTTCAGCTTGTTGACTTGCGGCAAAATGAAGCCCAGGAACTGCAAGTACAGTTTCGTGTACACATTTTCCATCATTTTCAGGACCTTTTCAGCAGAGGCCGACTTGATGGCCTTGAATTCCTCGTAAAAGTACACTTTCAGAGCTCTCCACTGTTCTAAAATTCGCATAACTACGGACTCGAGAGACAGCCAACGGACGTCACAGATTTTCAGCAGTCTATGGTTTTTCGTATCTGTTATCCCCTGAAACTCTGTATATGCTGCAATACGCTTTGGTGAATGCTGTATATAGTTATATACATCACGGACAAACTCATCAAATTCTAGTGGGATCTCTTTGGAGGCGTTAGACGCGCATAGTGCAAGGCTATGGCACACACAGCCTACAACAATAACATACGGATTGTCAATTTTCACAAGAGCCTTCAGCCCCGCTACCTCCCCCATGTTCACAGAGGCATTATCCCATCCGAAACCTATGCAGTTCTCTTTTGGGATATTTCTGACGCTGAGTAGCTTATCTACTTCTCCCTTCATTATCTGAGCTGTTGCTGATGGCACCTCGACAAGTCCTAATAAGCGATCGCAAACACGTTTTAACTGAGGACACCAGAAGCGAGCAACAACAGCCATAGATTTAACAACAGATTTGTCTGTCGATTCATCCAACAAGATTGAAAACTTGCATTTCTGCAATTTCTCTGAGAGAGCCTGGTCTGCATCAGGTGCCAACTTTTTCACAATGATATTTCGTGTTTTGTCACGGCCGCACGTAATCTTACCTGCGATCACGGAATCAGGGAACACATTTTTTAGGAGCCCTGGCAGATGTTCCATAACCCTAAATGGCAGGTTGTGTTCAGCAATAAAGCCGCTGAGCTTCAGCTCTGCATTCTCAACACTCTTCTGCAACATCACACTTTTCTTAAATTCAACGTTACTGGAGCACAAGTTTGCTAGATCAGTTGTATGCTGCTTTGCCTTAAAGTTCTTTCCATGGAATTTATTTTTGGAATGTCTAAGAGCATGGGTTTTTCCTCCAATGTAACTTTTGTTGCAAACCAGGCACATAAATCTCGTACTGTCCTTCTCATCCTTCCGAATCCATTTCTGCAGGTCTTTGTCAGAAAGCCAGTCACTGTTAAATTTGTGCTTGTAATGTGTCTTTTTCTTTTTTGGCTTTGCCTTGACATTCATTCTCTCATCAACACATTCGTCATCAGAGTCAGACTCTTCAGATTCACTAGATTCAGTACTGCTGCCGCTTTCTTCACCTAGTGATATCATATCCTGGTCACAGTTTTTGCTGTTCTTATCACTGCCCAAGTTTGCTCGGCTATCAGGGTTTATTCCAGTCTGTACTTCTGTCACCTCGTGCAATTCTTCAGTGGGTTTGTTCGGATTTTCTTGTCTCTTATCTGTCTCATCTGGAGGTCCTGGCTTTTTGAAAAACTGTTGAAGTTTTGATTGCTTCATTTTGTCCTTAAAAACGATATATAGCATATAATTCCATGTATCTACTAGCTACTCTCTACTACGTATGGTAAATCAAAAAAGAGGATTAAAACTAGCTTTTTTCACGGTAAGAATGACAAGCATACTAGGCTAGATAGTAATTTTACTTTGGGATTTTTTTGTTAGCTTTACCCTTGATCAGGTAAACAGATGCTGACAAAAAACCAGAGATTCCCTTCTACAATCACACAACACAGAAGTACGGATTTCCTAAAGAGATTTCCCTGAAAAACTGTGTTATGTGATAGCAGTAAATAATGCATGGGTGATCGAAATATGTACTGATATTCCAATAAACGCGGTGACAAAGACAGTGAAAACTCTGATCACAAAGATGTGTGCGCCTGTCATCTCTTTAAGAAGAGTAACCATCTGGTAAGCTACTACAAAATTACCCATGGCCATGATAGATATAAAGGAACGCTTATCCTCCACAGAATTTCAGGCTGTGGGATACTTGTCACTGACTTTGTCAGGTACTACCCATGTCAGTAATTATCCTGATTTTGGTAGAGTAGCCTACAGGTTAAAAAAAATACAATAAAGGTTCCTGCTTTTTTTATTCCAAAACTAGCAATGGTACAGTAGAGGTATGCTTATTTAAACAGTTACCATACTTAAATATAAACAGTGCAGTTTTGGGCTAAATGGTAGAATGAAGATCCAAAATACCTATTCAGGTAGACTATTTTCAGAGGCCCCTAATTGCCTACTTTGGCTAATTGATAGTTAACTTTAGTCACAGCAAGTGCATGAAAATGGCAAAGTTCAAAGTCAACAAACATTCAAATAAGTATACCTCTACCCAAGTATGCTGCACATGAAAGGTTCATGAAGGTAGATTTCACCATGGCATATGTCTAGCCGATATGCTCTCCACTACACTCCTAGTCACTCCTACTCTAAGCCTCTTCTATCTGCTTTTCCACAAGTGATCAGCTTAAGAAACATGGGGGCTAATCGCATACAGGTATGGCTCACATAAAACCTATTGTCATTCATACTATAACTGATAGATATTTTGAACAGTCTGAACTTGTAGGTTTGAATGTGCATTTTGTTAGATCACTAAGTTAGTGATCGAGCCTGTAGCAATGTGGGTTGCAAGAAGGACTTGTTGCACAAATACCGTACATAACAATCATCTGAATAAGCCACTACACTACATACTTAGCGTTGCTGACATGGCAAATCTGAAGAAGACTTCAGCAGGCTTACCTCACAACTGGAGTTAAGATGATGATGATTGATTAACCGTCCTCTCTTGTCTGATGACCTTAGGACGTCTTTCTTTGGGTTGATTTACTTATACTGCTGTTGCTCTTCCAATCTTCTTCAAAAATTTTGTCATGAGCTTGACTGCCTCGACTGCCAGCTTGTCATCTTTTATGTCCCCTAGTAACACAGTTGCACTGAGTGGTTTATTTATATTGTTTAAAAATTCTATTATTTCTTTTCTTTCTGTTCTGTAATTTTGGCATTCAATTAATAATATGTGATGGATAGTTTCAATCTTGCCACACTTAACACAGTTTTCACTTTCACCCAAGAACTTGGCTTTATATGCTTGGGTCCCAGCATGGGTGGATCTTAGCCGAAACATGATACTGCTTTCTTCTCTGTTAAGCTTTTCATATAGACCTCTTTCAAACTGAATATTTGTTTTGTTGTTTGCCCACCATGTTCCATTTTTGTCTCTCCATTCACTTAGCCTTTCTATTTTAATTTTTTTGATCATATTTTCAATTGTACCGATTATTTTTGGTGTTGTTCCATTTATTGGTAACCCTGCCACTATCGCTTTTTTAGCAGCGATATCAGCTTCTTCATTCCCTCTTATGTTTTTGTGTCCAGGTACCCACATAATGGTTACTGATGTATTTGTGGATGTTGCCAGTTCATCCATTACTAACTGAGTAGTTGTTATCTCTCTTGAGGTTTGTTTTGGTGATTGCAATGCTTCTATTGCACTTTTTGAGTCAGAACAAATTAGTATCTTGTTTTTTTCTGAAGAAATTGACATTAAGTAACTGCCTGCTTTCATAATAGCGACAAGTTCAGCCTCAAAAATGGACTGTGATGGATCCAGCTTGAATAGCTCTGTCTTATTCAATATTGGTATGACAAAAGCAGCTCCTACACCCTCATTATTTTTTGATCCGTCCGTGTATACTTTTAAGTGTTCTTTATACTCTGTAACCATTAAATGGTTGAATTTGATGTAGTTAAGTGGATCTTCTTTTTCAAATTCGTTTGTTAGATATTTGATGCTTCTACTTGTCCATGGGGGTATTAGTGGTGGGTCTTGCAGGTGTAACATCTCACTAAAATTGAAGATTATATCCTGTGTTTTCAATAAACTCTCTGCTTTTTCTATCATCCATTCTTTATTCCGCTTTCGTTTTTTGTTAAATGTATGGGTAAGTCCTCTTTTAATAATTAGAGCTTTGTATGGGTGGGATGATGGGGCTAGCCATATCTTTTTCAGGTACTTCAGCATCTGTTGTTCTCTTCTGGTTTGCAGGTCAACTATTCCACTTTCAATTAATAAGAAGGAGATGGGCGTTGTACTTCTTGCCCCAAAGGCTATTCTTAACGCGCTATTTTGGACAACTTCCAGTTTGTTTAGCGTGCTTTTTGAAGCAATATTGTAGAAAAGTGAGGCATAATCAATCTTTGCTCTAATGTATTTACAGTAGAACTCAAGCATAAATACTGTATTCGCTCCCCAAGTTTTCTTGGAAAGCATTTTCATGATGTTAAATCGCCTTATGCATGACTGTTTTATATGTTCCACCATTGGTTGAAGGGTCATCTTTTCATCTATCAAACATCCCAGATATGTGTTTAGAGACTCTTTCTACTGTTCGATTTTTCAACATCAAATCTGGGATATTTGTTATATGTCTATTTGTGAAGACCATCATTTTTGTCTTTGTGATTGAAAATTCTAAGTCTAGATCCTCAGCCCAAAATGTCAGCTGATTGATCATTTGTTGTAGTTTTGTTATTATTTCTGTTTCTTTCTGCCCTATTAGCCAGAAGCAAATATCGTCAGCAAATACTGAGGCCTTTATTTCATCGTCATTCAGTGGGCTATTGTATTGACTTACATTATAGAAATCTGGACCCAGTGCTGAGCCCTGTGGGACTCCTCTTTGTGATTTTACATGAATATGGGAAAGGCAATTTCCTGATTTAACTTGAACAGTTCTTTCTCTTAGATATTCATGACAGACTGATATTAGGGGACCCTTTATTCCCAAGCTAATCAGTCCATCCAAAATCTGTCTGTGGGATATAACGTCAAATGCTGACTTAATGTCCATGAAGACGGTTATCATGATCTTGTGGTTCTGCAGGGAATATAGGGCATCTCGTTGGAGCAATGCAAGATTGTCCGTGGTACTTAAACCTTTGCGAAATCCACATTGGAATGGAGGTAGAAATTGGTTGGTTTCCATAATCCAGTTTATTCTATTCTTTATTAATCGTTCATAAAGCTTCCCCATTACAGGTAATAAGGTTATAAATCTGTGATTTTCTAGCTTCGTTGGATCTTTATGGGGCTTGGGTAACATGATTGCTACTCCCTTTTTCCATATTTTTGGGAATTCCCCTGATTCCCAGCAATTGTTAATTATTTGAAGAAGCATTTTAATCCATTTTGAAGGAAGTTTTTTAAAATAATGAGGATATATTTGGTCATTGCCTGGTGCTGTTAGTGGTAGGTTTTTAATTGTAGTTTCTAACTCATTTATAGTAAAAGGTTGATTGTAGGGTGCGTCAGTAGATGTGTCTCTAGCTCTTTTTATTTTCCAGAGGGTTTTTCTTACAGCTGACTGGTTTATTTCTTCTTTGTTTATAACTGATTTGAGATATCTTGCCCTTTCATTGGCTATTTCCTGATTATCTATAATTTCTTTTCCATCTGATTGAATTGGCATGTTTACTTGGGGTTGTTCATTATAAAAGCCATTCATTTTCTTAATAAACTTAAAGATCTTTGTTGAGGGTTGTCTGAAATCAAGTTTTTCCAGGTATTGATTCCAGCTTTTATATTTTTCTTCCTTTACTGTTTTTTTGAATATGGCCGTGGTTTTCTGTAAGTGTAGATAATTCTCAAACGTGAACATTGCTTCATAGTGTCTTTTTGCTTTTGTCATTTGCTTCTTTGCCTCTTTGCAAATATTGTTCCACCAGGGGTTGTGTTTGTGTTTCGTGTGCGTTTCTGTTTTATTTGTTATAGTCGACTCTGCTGCTTGTATCAAACTGTTTTGAAATGTTTCAATTGTTTCTTCAATATTATTTGAGCTCACAAAGGTATTTTCAAGATTTTGCAATTCTAAGATTTCTTGGTATTTGTCCCAATTCACTTGTTTGATGTTTGTTTGTTTTCTGCAGCTATCATTTTCACACTTCGTGGGTTGATCTCTTATTTCATGCATTACTGGTAGGTGGTCACTCAACAAAGTGATTTCACTTGCTGACCAAATTGTCCATTTAGAAGCTATATTAGCTGGTGTAATTGATAGATCTATTGTAGTGTATGTGTTTGTTCTTTTGCAATGACGTGTTTTCAGATTTTTAGGTGTGATTAGACATGCATCTAAGTTGTCTTGTAGAAAAACTTCCACTGAATTTCCAGTACTATTTGAGATACCACAATCACACCAAATATTATCGTGTGCATTTAGGTCTCCAAGGATTATATATTTTTCACAGGACGGAATTGTTTTCACTATTTCCTCAATAAACTTACCAATTTTCTTATTTTCTCCTTTTGGGTTGTAAATATTTATGATGTTGAGTTTTTGACGATTTTTCAAATATACTGTGCATCCTACTGCTTCTATCATTTGGTAATTTTTATCTTGTGAGATTTCTATATTTAAAGGCTTGAAATGGTACTTTTTACTTATGGCTATTAGAGTGCCTCCTCCACTGCCTTGTATTCTATCCTGTCTTGTGACATTAAATCCTGTGAGTTTAAATTTTTTATATGGGACTAGCCATGTTTCTTGTAGGCATATTATATCTACTTTATAATCGACTGCAAATTTTTTTAACATATCTGTTTTCGTGCCTGTCAGTGATTGAGAGTTCCATGAGACTACTAACATATCAGTTGGTTGAGTGTGCTTTCGTTTCTAACTTTGAATGCTCTGTCTAATTCTGGTTCATTGATTTCTCTTGGGCTTATTTTAATATTTGTGATTTGTTCAATAACTTTGCATAAGCTATTGATTTTTTCTTCAACTGGAATTGAGCTTGTGTCAAATATTCTTGGATTTCTTGCAATTTCTTTTATTATCTTTTTCACCACTGTTAGTACATCACTTTGAATTTCTAATTCTTGGTCTCTTGATATTGGAGGAAATTCTTCTTTGTTTAGATAAAATTGACTAGTTTTTGAATGTTGTTTGTTTGCAACTTGCGCATAAGATTTGTATGCTGATTCAGCTCTTTTTATGCCTATATTTTGGGTTTCTGCAATTTTTGTAATAATCTTGTTTTGTCTTCTTTGTGGGCAAGTAGCGGATGTAGTTGTATGGTTACCATTGCAGTTTACACAGTGATATTTTGTATTTCTTGTTTCTACTGGTTCAGTTTTTAATGGACAGTCTTTAGAGTGGTGAGATTTTCCACATCTAAGGCAAGATGGTTTTGGTGATCTGCACACTGTTTTGATATGGCCAAATTTTTGGCAATTGTAGCACTGAATGATTGGCCTGTTATATTGAGCAACTTCTTTAGGTCTTCCTGCAAACCAAATATGGGAAGGCAAGGTGTCACTTACAAAAGTGATTAACACGGCTTTGCTGTCTTCTGTTTTTCTTGTTTCTTTGTTAAAAAGTTTTAGTCTTTTTATTTGGTGAATTTTTAATTCTGTGTCCAAACATTCCTTTATATCAGCTTCTGTCATTTTTAAATTCACACCTTTAATGACACCACGGACTAACTTTTTTCTTAGTTCAACCATTACACTTAAGCTACCTAGTTTTGTAGTCTTCAACAATAATTCTTTGGAATTTTCATTTTGAGAATGTACTATTAATAGTTCATTGTTCTTTACCAAGTCATATTCAAACTTGTTTTCCTTTAATATATTCTTCAAGTTTTTGATAATTGTGCTGTGGTCAGGGAACTGCTTGTTGTGTTCTGTGAGGATTATATTTACACTGCAGTTGTATTCTATGCTTGCATTGGTAATTACAGTCATTGGGAGAGGTTTTCTGTTTTTTGCAGGAAACTGCTTCGCCCATATAGCTTTCATTGTCCCTCTCATTTGCTGCTTCATCACTTAAAACTTCAAATCTATTCTGTACTGACAGCTGGATATGTTCCTTGATTGTTTCTCTTTTATTTTTCACTTTTACTGTCTTATTCTCTTTGTTTGTGTTTATCCATTGATTTGTATCTGTTTGATTATATTATCTTATGGCTTGACTCTGACCTGGGCTTGTAATTGTTTGGTATGTCACTGATTGAGGGGAGCCAGCAAATGGAAACTGATTGGATCCATTTGTGGGATCATGCCATATTTGCATTGGCTGGGTTTGGTAATGTTCTGGGCTGCCAAAAGTCCATTCACGAGTAGGCGATTGCTGAACCCAAAATAAGGGTTGGGGTTGAGGGGTTGGCCCTCAACCCCAGAATTCTGATTGAAGTGGTTTCCAGAATTCTGATTGAAGTTCAGAGCCATTACCAGATGTGTCAGATAATGTGTCATTACCAGAACTAAGTTTCAAATTGCAATAAAAATTTTCAAAATGAACCGTGTAATATTAGCTTAATTAATTTGTGAAAGCTTTTTGGTGAAAAATAACCTATTTGTATCTGGCCAGTCATGAACTTGACCCCCCCCCTCTGTTGAAGCTCGTAAAGGCAGTATTAACGGATCGTCATTCATTGAGACTGTGTTAACACGCATAGAAAATAAAAAGATGTTACTGAAAAAAAGTCTGGTAGCAATTTTGAAGTGTTTTGCGTCACGATTAAACTTAAAACTTAAACCAGTAGAAATTATCTATATATGAGGTGGGTTGCCTCATCCTCGACCCTTGCTCTTTAAGCTAAAGTTTTCAAGTTCTTTAGAACTACTTCTAATTCAAAATTTACGGCCCCTGAGATTCAGGAGTAGGTCTTCGAGGATTCGGACAAAAAATCAAACTTTAGCGTAAAGAGCAAGGAATGAGGAGGGGGCAACCCCCTTCATACAAGAATAATTCTTTTTTTTAGTTTCAATGTTTCTCCTTACTTTCAGTTGAAAAAACTTGGCGTTTTTAATTTAATCTGATCGTGTACCAAATCATCCCTGAAATGTAAAATTCTTCCTGGAAAATTTCTCCTTGAAACTTTCCTCCCCACGAAATATTCTCCAACACGGAAAATTCCCTCAGTAAATTTCCGCATATTTCCCAATAACAAATACCATATGTAAATAACGAGGAAATTTCATTGGACCTTTCAACTAATTGTTATTTGAGCTTTCAACTATTCTGATTCAAATGACTATCTTCGAATTATAAATGCATGTCTTTGGTGGAGAAAGGCATGGGAGGTGAGGGGTAGGGTATTTTCCCTCCGATCTGTTTGGTCACTTAATAAACACTAGAAATTCTAATTTCCGTTTGAACGAACCCTTTCCCGATCTCCTAGGACCATCGGTCCGATTTGATCACCTCTGGAAAAAAAATATAATAACAATAAAATATAAAAACATGCATCTGTTGTCTTTCATTTTTGAAAATAGACAAATTTTTTCAGGCTCATAGCTTCTGATGAGCCGCATTAAACTTAATTAATTTTATACATTTAGAACCTGCATTAAAAGTCAATTCGTTTGGTGTATTAATTTTTATCAAAATTCCTTTCTTTAGATTTTCTGCTTCTATCGGGCCGAATAACTCCTTACTTGCAATTCGTTACCATGAACTGTTTAATTGTAAAAGTAGCGTATTTTTCGGCGTTCATTTTTGAGTGTTACAGTAACTATATAAGTAGATGAATCTGAATACCGAGGAGAAAAAAAATTAGAGGCTCAGAAATGAAATCCTTCGCAAATAGGTATTATTTTTCTCTGCTCCTTAAGATGGTTTTGATAATATTAGGATTTATGGCCTTTTGAACCTGCAGTTGAATGCTATTTTGAACCTGCAGTTGAATGTAATGTCATGTTATTTTCCCCACCCTTCCTTGTTTCTTTTAGGATTTATGGCCTTTTGAACCTGCAGTTGAATGCTATTTATGTCATGTTATTTTCCCCACCCTTCCTTGTTTCTTTTATCCGTGTTTTCTGTTTATTTTGTTCAGATAAGCACGTTTGCATGTTTTTCCCTGTCCATAGGATAGTACAGTCGTCTGACTCTACCAGTTTACACTCAAAAGAAGGAAGAGGTGAGCTGGACAAATCTATAGATAGTTGTGGAGCTCCACCAGATGACGAAAAGTGAGTATCTCAAAAGTAAAAAGTCAAAAGTAAATTCAGATTTTTATTCTTTTATTGCATAGCTCAAGAACGAGAATTTATTTGCAGAATCTATCCTCGAGGCTAAAGAATTTATTAATAATAATAATTTTATTTGTGTATAATTTTATTTGTGTATAATTTTATTTATAATTAATTATTACTTATAAGTAAATAATAATTATGTAATTGCTATTTCATTTTTTTATTATTTTATTACATTATTATTTATATTATTTACAATATTTTTGTTTACATTATATTATATATTTATTTTATTATTTAATTGCAAATAAATTATTGTTTATTAATAAATCATTTGTATATGATTTTTAATTATAAATTTTGAAATATAATTTTTAATTGCTGCGAATTAAAAAAGCTTTTTTGCAATGTTGCATCTTCATCTGGATATGGATGACTTCGGGTTCGTATGTAACCTCATTCTCTTCTATACCGAGGATGTTAACACTATGATATTGCTAGGGCAGAATATGAGTATCACCCGTGGAGTCTCTGTGGGATCTAACGATAAAGTTTTTATAGTTCCATAACATCATTCCATGAGCAATGGTTTTTGACAATCCCAGCATTCATGTCTGTACACAGAGTAGAGATTGGGGTAATCAAAATTGGGGAAATATAATTTTGTAGTTTTGAGCACTCAACGGAAGAAACAACCGGAGGTAGAATTCCCTTCAAAAATTTCCCTTGACATATAAGTATGTTTATAATAAAAAGAAGAACAGGGAGGAGGAATTCATAAGACTTATAAAATATAAATGACAGTGGAAGTGGAATATAATTGAGTCATAGGATAAGTGGAAATTTACACGATTTGAGAATTTGAAAAAATTGGTAATTCTGTTTTTAATGAAAAGTATGCCCATCTGCAGTCATGCAGTGTATGCCAGTAGCCTAACGGGTGTCAAATAAAAAAAAAAAAATAAAAAAAAAAATAAATAAAAAAAAATAAAAATAAAACGTGGGTGAAAAATCAGTTAAGAGTAAGCTAAAAATATATGATACCAAACAGCTTAAGAAGGCGCAGCTTTCCTTTGAAGATGCAGTTATCTTTAGGAATCAACTAATTGATGATGTTTGAATATGGACGAAAACCATGGTCAAATTTACAAATAACAGTTCAATAGGGACAAATCAGGGGCGTAATTTGCTATGCAACGGCGGGCACAAATGCCCCTCCTAGACCCCATTTTGTCACCCAGACCCCAGTTTGACCGCCCTCTCCCCCAGCTGAAATTTAGTTTCTTCAACAATATTATAAAAACTAAGATAAGCCTGCATAATTCAAGTATCAACAGAAATGGATCAGTTTTCTTTCGTTTATATTTACCTTTATGGTACTATAAAGCACCTTTATAGTAATATATAGTACCTTTATTGTACCAAATCGCTCATTTTTCAGTTTTTACAGTCATTTTCACTTGGTTTGGGAAAATTCCCTCCAAAATTGCCCTCCCCCTAGGATTTTAACGAAATTACGTCACTGGGACAAATCCTTTTATTAGACACTGAAGAAAAAAAAAGAGTAAAACTCTGGATTTTTCGGTCACATACGCAGTGGCCGTCTTTAGCAGATAAGCAGTTTATCTGCAGAGAACGGCCACTGAATATACGACATGAATAAAATCGTTGTTTTAGTATTTTTCGTGAAGTACGCCAAAAATCTGAACCATACCCGGAAATTTAATTACCAATGAGGGCCGGAAAAGGGGGGGGGCGACAGTTGGTAATTCAGCCAAAACAGCCTCCGATGCGATCAGACGCGATTAACGGCTTAAGTAAAAGATTAAAATATACGTTAATAGGTTGCTTTGTCTTAAAATTGATCGGTCACTCTCGCTCACTCTCACACACACTTCTTTTAGAAATACAGGAAGTCGTCGTGGGTTCCAACCTGGACTAATAAGTGTGTTTGTGTGGTTCTGCGCAAGTCAAACTCTGACGAAGGCATTGTGGCAAATGGCTATATGTCAACATCAATTCTATCTCGACAGAAAACATTCGAAGGTAAACAGTTTCTATTTCATTTACTTTTTTTCTGTTTCCTATTCTTTTTCTTACGTTATCATGCTCGATTTGTTTTACTTTATTGCAATATTTTTTGTTGCGACTTTTATTTTTCTAATGTTTTTCATTAAAAAATGTCTGCTTGAGAGCGGGAGGGGGCGTTCGATCCCCTAAAGATTCTCCTTTAAATCTCATATCAAATTTACCCCCTTCCTTTTTTCCCTAATGTTGGGTTCCCAGAAAAGAATCAAGCGTGTATAGCCTATTGTATGTTAAATATTTCAAGGGACATTAATTTCTTGGAAGTGCTCTCCTAATCTTAAACATTGCGTTAGCTTCTTTTCGTCTAAAAAATAAATCAAGCGAATTTATTTCTGAATGAGAAAACTATACCTCAAGTAGAAACATCACGGTAAGAACAACATAAAAAATATCATAAGTGGATAGTTCAAGTACTTGCAGGGTCGAGCTGGGTACCCATATAGTACCCATACTTTCGATACCCAGTGATTTATATCATGCTTAGCGAAATTGTAGACTCAAATACGAAAAGAATGTATATTAGTGTTTTCGAATAAGAAGCATTTAGGTTTAGGGCATCAATGTTTAGAATTCGAAAACGAACATTTGCTGAGATCGTCAGTGTCATGAAAACACGACTGAAATTAAAAAAAGACCTATTCATATTTGAATGTATGTAATATCCGTTGGCTACAGCCTTTGTCTTCATGTTTTTTTTACGTACTACAACAGGAGTGGGCAACCCTTTTTCCGAATATGAAGCAAATTTTTTCAGGCTTGAAGCCCTTCATAAATACTACAACAGGAGTGGGCAAACATAGTGTAGATACTTGTTTGTTGTATCGTCTATAACACAGGCACCATAACCTTTCGGAGGTATCGAGTACGCTATCGAGTATTTCTACTCGATTCCTAATGAATGTCGCCCTACTCTTTTGGTAGTTATGTATTGCAAGTAGATAGTATCAGCATTTTAATGAATTTATTAAGGTTCTTTTTGCCTGATGTTCGTGTTTGAAAAACGAATTTTTATCGTAGGATTGCAGGGTATCCGTGATCGGTTGTTCGGATGTCACAAAATCTTAATCAGGTGCCATAAGACCAATGGGCTTGTTTCTGAACTTGGAGAACTCCTTATTTAGACCAATCCATCAGTTTTTATTGGAAAACATGTGAGATTAGACTTATTTGTTTCAACTGGCCTTTCCAGGACTCCAAATATAAAATTGAGATCGATAGTGACCCTTACGAAGAAACTTGAAGTGATGAGGCTATTTTTGGTTTAATTCAAAAATTCAAAAAAAAAACATTGAAAAGGACTTGTTTAATATGTAAAGAGGTTAAAATGTAAAAAGTACTTGTTTAATATGTTTAATATGTAACAGATACATATGAATTAACAAATGAACTAACCTCATTTTTATACAATCCTAATAAGGGGTGATTAATGCCAGAATTGCCTCTCACTAATTGGACTATTTGTCTTGGCTTTTTCTACAATTAGCCATGACTTGATGCCCACAACTATTCCATTTTAATTCAAAAATTAACGAACTCTAAAAAATCAAAGAGACTATTATAAACGGGATAACAAAGAATTATGTGGCTTATTCTGATTCGTAATATTTAAAATCCATTCAGTTCAAAATGACCAGCTATTCAAACATATTAGCGTGAAAAAATGTGCACAGTTTTTAGTAGAGATCAGCCTCTCTCCTCCCCTAAATGGGGTTATCTTGATAAAAGTTTTACTAAAAAATTTGAATATTTTACAGCGAACCTAAGAGCAAGGGTTTCAGGATTTGTGGATTTGGCTATTAAATAGTCTGACATGTTATGAAATTCTTTAGTAACATAAATGACTAATTTTGATACAACTCATATGACAGTAATCGCTTAGCGAAAATTCTTTGCAAAAACCCTCGTTTTTTGTGTGTTGTTTGTTTGGTTTTATGGTTTTGTTCTTCTTAGGCGCAACAGCTGACAACAAGGCCACTTTCAGAAATCGTCGCAGACCTGAGTAAATCCGTGAGCTCTTTATCAACTGGCAGTTCTCAGTCGAGTTTATCTAGAGGTGATAGTACTAGCAGCTTAAAGTGCAATATGGCCGGTAAGGCGCTCCTGTGTTTATGTGCATTTTCTGTTTATTCTTTTATATCAGCTTAAAATGAATTTGATTACAAAGAAATTCTTACTATGAGCAAATACTGGGTGACCCACACCACTATTGACAATTCATCATAGCATCAAGCAATCTGTACCCAGATGATACTTCATTACTCTTTCTCATGAAGCTCCTATTACTCTTAAATTCTTTTTCATCCCTGTTCTCACCCCATTCTAGGACATTTGTATTTGTTTGGCCTGAGATGGATTACCAAAACTAATCACCTATCAGCAAAATGTGACCTAACTCTCTTAATTGTTCTTTCAGAATAGTCTTAGAAAGAGCAGAATATCCCAGATAGTCCTAGGATAGTTTTTTGGATAGTCCTAGAAAGATCAAACCAAATTTTTTTCACTGCTAAAACTGTAATAATAGAAACTTGTTTCTAACCCATTAATCCAAAAATGCAAAACGGTAGAGTATAAGTAGAAGAAAAAAGAATTACGAAAAAAGCTCAGATTTAAAATATTGAATAAGTTTCAATTGGCTCACGTTAATATCCGACAGCCTTTTGCCTGCTACAGCTAACTTTTCTAAAAGCTTTATTTATTCCAAGTTTGTTTAACGGTATCAAGGTGGAAGACAAAACAAAAATTTACAGAAACAGAAATAGTGAATATGATTAAAAGAAAGATCTTTTTCATTCGAAAGTGTGTAAAACCCAAAAATGTATAAAATTGAATGGTCACAAAAACGGTAATAATTATACAGATCTTTACGCCTATATTCTTCTCTATTACCAACAATCTTTAAGTAACCAATCCTAATCTTCAGCCTAGAGTCAGAAACTAACTGACTCTAGCAATAAATGGAAATAAGGTAAATTAATAATAATATTAAAACTAAACCCCCCAAAAATAAGATAGAACGGGCGGATAAATTTTTACAAAAAAGAGGAGAAGAGAAGGAGGAACTGAAGGGAACAAATTCGCTTTTATCAACATTCAGGTAAAGGCCAATACATGCAAATGCTTTACTTATCTAACTTACTAATTTTGAAAGCTTATTTTTAGATATGCTCATGACTAAATTTATACACTGGAATGAAACTATCCTACCTCCAAATGTGCTCCGATTGATACTTTCTTATGTCAAAAACCGATACTTTTTAAGAGAGCTTTTGGATTTTTTAAGATTGTTTTTTCAGTACTTCAAAAAGAGGCTATAGGGGAGACACCGAACTGTAGAGTTACTCGAAGTTGATCAAAATCTATTGCTTGAAATTATTTCCAGTCAAAATACGGACTTAGAATAGTTTTATGATTGTAATCAGATTGTAATCAGATGGGAAATTTAAATTGGAAGTGAGGAGTTAAAGTGTCTGAAAAGTGGATTGTTGTTTTCGGCAGGAGAAAGGGGGGTTAATTTTAGCTAAATTTTACAACTGTAGTAAATTGAATATTCAGTGTAATTTCAAATGTGACTCATAAAAGTTAAGTGTAAAAAGGTTTGAACACAAAAAAAACACGTTCAATTTTAGCTAAAATTAATATTTAGGTAAATATAAAGTTTGGCTTGGTGGTAAAATTTAACTTTAGAGCTAAAAAGAATGAGCTGATATTTTAAATATGCCTGAAAATATCTGAAAAGCGATATTAGTCCTTGGCACAAAAAAGAGGGGGGGGGGACTCTGTTTTAGAAAAAAGTACACTATAAGTAAATCTAAGGTGGGACTTAGGGTGGAAATTTATATTTAAAGCTAAAACTAAGCAGTCAAAAATTCCAAAAAGTAGTGTATGGGCCTAGGTTAAAAAACTAGGTTTAAATTGAGCAGAAATTTTAAATTTTGGCAGATTTAAGGTTCCGTTTGTCAAAATCTAAATTTAAAACTAAATTATCTGACGATATCTTGCGCATGATGAAAGGGGTTTGGCTTTAGTTAATCGACTCACTGGGGTCGATTCACAGCAATTAGAAGGGGAGGGGGGCAAATTTACTTTTTAGAATTTGGGTGGGAAAATTTTTTGTGTTTTTCAGTTTATCAAATGAAAGGTATTTTCAATGCAAATCCAGCCAAAAAAAGTATTTTCCAAAATGTAAGAATTGAAAAAAATCTAGGGGGCATTTGGTATTCCCTCATCCCAATTGCGCTACTATCTGAAACCGGTCCTGTCTGAAAGGTGATACTGTATGTTGCCTAAGTTTAGAATTAATCTGTTTAATTTTAATGAGAATTTACAATTCTGATCAATTCTAAGGTTCAAGTTTAGCTATAACAATGAAGCTAGAATTTTTCTGTAAAGTGATTCATAATCCTAGGCTAAAAATATTGGTTCATATAGAGCACAGCTTAGATACCAATACAGTTATGAAAACTCCTATCTTGCCCATGAGAAGCTTTTGGTACAGAGCTCTGAACTTGGCACCTCCTCCGAGCCCACGCTCCTACGCTTAGATCGTACTACAACTTCATTGGCGGGAACGCAATTTTTTTTTGTTGCATACACAGCTTAGATACCAATATTGATATATTAGCTGTGCTGCCAGTTTCCTGCCTCCAGCCGCTAGCATCGCTACCGTGCACTGTGTCCCAAAAATAAATCGAGTTCCCATAACTGTATATTAGTATCTAAGCTGTGACATAGAGACTATCAAACCTCACCTTGTTCTATATTATAGAAATTGAGGAAACTGAAGCAGAAAAAGCTGCTAGACTGGAAATGATCAATGCACTACGAATGAGGAAGGAGTCTCTTGAACTCAAGCTAAAAGAAAAACTAGAAAAGCTGAAGGAGTTGTGTTTAAAAGAAGCAGAGATAACTGGAGAAATGCCACCAGAATTGCCACTTAATCCTGGTGAAACTGTTCCACAAATTCGGCGGAGGATTGGCACTGCTTTCACTATACCCGAGAATCTCATTATGAAAGCCAAAGCGAAAGAAGTGAGTTAAAATCGCATCCATAGTTACTCCAGGGAGTTTTCTTAGGTTTCACCCCCTTGTGTCCTGGGAGAGTGACAAGGCATATACGTAGGGTGGAGGGAGCTCGTGTTCCCCTCCGCTTAGATTTTCCTTTGGGGGGGGGGAGCATTGGTTTGAAAATGCCTTTTTGGTATTTTCATTTAATAAATTGAAAAAAAAAACGGCAAATTTGCCCCCTCCCAAATTTTGAAAAATACACCCCTTGTAATTTCCGTGAATTGACGCTAGTAGGTAGGTTACCTAAATATAGACCCTCCTTTTTTCTCTAAATTTAAGTTTTCGCTTTTAACTTAACCTTTGAATTTCTGAAACTATTAACATTAGCTGAAATTATATCTACATTTTGTAACCTATGTCATCTATCATTATATTGATAGCTTTTTGACTGTTTTCAAAATTTACAAATATTTCTCCATTCTAATCATAAATTGTAGGACTCCTCCCCCTCCCCCTTTCAAAAAATAAATTCTTTGGTGTTTACTTGGGTAGGGTCCGGAGATGAATCATATACCTCCATAAACTGAGATTATGCAGGTTGTATTTAAACTCTCTAAAAAAAAAAGAGAGATTAAGTGACTTTTTTGAACTTTGTACCTCTGTTCAAAAGTTAGTTAAACAGCACTGTTTCGTTTTTATGGTCAAGCTAAAAAAGTTTATTATATTTATAAAACGTTTATATATGTTTATATTGTAAAGATTATATTTATAGTTTGTATAAAATAAATAGTTTGTATCATAACAAACAGTAGCGATATATATATATATATATATATATATATATATATATATATATATATATATATATATATATATATATATATATATATATATATATATATTTCGTTATAGAATTAAGAATTGATTATTCGACCGATAAAAGTTATTGATTTCTGCTTCTATTCAATATAGAAGGGATTTTCAACCCTTCAAATATACGGACTAATTTTAGAACAAATAGATCAGAATGTTACCCCCAATTCTTAATAAAGTATCCTAAATGTTTTGTCCAGTGCTTTTTTTTAAATATACTACACATTTTCTCTGTGTTCTCATTATCCGATATAGCACGTGTTAAATTGCCTTCAATGTGTATCATTTATTTTGGTATTTGTTTGTAAGGATAAGAAGTCGGGAGAATGTTGGTCCACTTAAATAATGATTGGGAACGGTAATGAACTCCTTATTACGATTTCGATATTTTTGGGATTTTTTTTTTTTAACCATATAACCATGATTAAGTTCCAAAACTGCGCTTTATCCTAGTGAACTCTTTTTGCGTCAAGGATATCAGATGCACTGGCACTGAAAACGTTGAATGTAAGGGAGAAATATTTGGAATATTCATCAAGACAGTAACTTCTTATTTGGACAGTATGATTTTCCAAATGCTCTTTTATCAAGTCATATGATTCATCAATGTAAGCTTCTCTTTTCACTTCTTCAACAAATTCGAAAAGTGCTGGAAACATGTAAAATGTCTTTTAGTCAAGCATAGTGATGCAGAGTTTCAACTTTATTTTAAAAAAAATGGTTTCTTGCAAGATTATCGTATTCGCCTTAGATTGTGATTCCTTAGAAATACCATCAGATATCTCAAAAATGTTGACCAGCTATGCCCATTTGCACTCAACGTCTATAAAGAAGGCTGCTTGTATTTTGAGACACGAAAAGTATTTCTAACTTTCCCCTCAATTCAAAAAATCTCTCCAACACCTGTTCTCTCAAGAGACAACTAACCACAGTATAAATATTTATATATACGAACGGTAGTAAAAAGTTTCTCCAAGAATGACACATATTTCATTGCGTGCAGTCTGGGAAATTCCGAGACCGTCAGAGCATTCTTTCCCATAGGCTCGTCGTGCCGCCCTGAACGTTTGTCATTGCGCGTGTGCGAAGGTGGAGTCGTGAAGAGTGTTTTAGCTTCTGTGGTTTTAGATGTGTTTCAATAACCTTTAATGGAAAGTATGGGACTTTTCGCTTCTGTTCGTATAAGAACACTTCTAATAGCCTTGATTTGACGGCATTTACAGCTTTAGTCACTCGGTTAGACACTTCTTTGAGTGACTCAGGCAGAGTTTTGGCAAGTAATGCTTGTCGGTGAATCATCTCAGTCCAAATTACTTCTGGGGTCACTTCAACTGACGATTGGAAGCCAGCTTCGGAGCCGAGCATTAAAGGTGCCTCTTCAGTACGTACTCCGCACAATTTATCTCACTCGGTCGAATTTTTTTTTTTTTTAAGAAGACATCAATTAAGTTGCTGCTGATGATAAAAACTGTTGCTAGTGTGTTACTCACCTTGTAAAGAGTTTAAATAGCTGTTCAAAAAGTTTATATATATTTCTATTGTAAAGTTCATATTCATGGAAACTCAGATTTAAAGCTAAAACTAAGCAGCTAAAATTTTGCAAAAGCAGTATTTTGCAGTAGGTTAAAATACCAGGTTTAATTTGAGCAAAAAATTTTAATTTTAGTAGATCTAAGGTTCAGCTTGTGTCAAAATCTAAATTTCAAACTTAATCATCTGACGATATCTTGCGCATGGTAAAAGGGATTTGGCTTTAGCTAATCGACCCACTAGGGTCGAATCACGGAAATTTGGGTGGGGGGGGGGGGGGTAAATTTGTTTTTCAAAATTTGGGTGGGCGCAAATTTCACGTTTTGCGGTAAAAAATTTTGCGTTTTGTGGTGACTGAGAGATGGTAAGAACTGTTGCTAGTGTGTTACTCTCTTTGTAAAAAATTTATATAGCTGTTTACTACTTTTTTCATTCTAGTATTGACATTCAGCTCAAAATAGACTGGTGACCGTGTGGCATTGGTACCGAAACCCCATTCGGGGTTGCGATCCACAGACTGGGAACCAGTGACTTAGATCCATTATTTTGAAAACTCGTCCATTATTTTAAAAACTTGTTTATTAATGCTTTCTTACAGGACGAAGCTATAACTTCCCTGGAGCTTCAAGTTGAGCTACAGAAGAAAATTACAGCCGCTGCTTTACGACTCTCCGAAGAATCATCAACACGTCGAGGAGTCAGACGACAAAGGAAACAGACTTACCTTCAAGCCGTCACTAAACTGAACAGCCTTGAGGGTCAATTGAGAGATCTTAAAATAGGTAGATGTGTTATCATTCGAGAGGATGGTGGGAGAAAGAAAAAGGCGAGGCCAATGAGTGATGATGAAGGGGGTTTTCTGAGGCAAGGTAAGGGACTGTTCAATTAATTTCAACTAAAAAAATTGTTTGAGAATTAACTGTCACGGTTGTCACTTCTACATTTCGTTGCCTACATTATCAAGTACTTACTTAGCTAGAAATACTGATAAAATTACATAGAGGATGCTTCATTTATGCTTTAGATTTCTTGTGAACAGAATGCACATTACTAGGTATTTTGACAGCCAAAGAAATGGCGGTGATTGGGGGGTTGGTGTTTAGGGGCCTGAAAATGGGTGAATAATTTTTTTCCAGATTAGTTGTATTTTGAACGAGCTCTTATGAATCGATAGTTATGCCAAAAAGCTCCCCAAGAGTGTACTCTAGAAACGAAATGGAAAGACACTATGAGCACCTGATACCTCAAATTATTTACAGTATTTACATGATGGCTGAAGGGATGGAATTAAAACTCTTAGGGAGTATCGGAAAAGGAGAGGAGGTCGAGTGTACTTCAAATCTTGTCTTGGAAAGGGGAGCAGAGGAAAATTGAAAGACACTACTATATCCAGTTCATCGAAATACCCGATCTGCAATATATTAGGAACACATTTGGAGATGCAGTTGAAACTTTTGGGTTCCTTTGGGCAAAGAAAGGGGGGAGTGAGGCATGGGAAATTCAACTTAGTATTGGGGTAGTATGAGGGATGAACAATTTTTGTCTGCAATCTAGACAACAGTAACGTTTTGCACTTTAAGCTACTATGAGATTTATAAACTATGTACGATTAAGTAACGAGATAAATCAAAAGATTTAATGTGATGCATGGTTGTCAAAATAGCTTATATGCAGTGTCTTAGGCACAGCTGAGGGTATGAATTTAAAACTTTTTGAGAATGTTATGGTGAGAGGGATTGAATGAAATTAAAGAAATCCGTGTCCATTCAGGCTATTAAAGTGGCGCATCTGCAATATCTCAAGAACAGCTAACTGTATTATGTTGAAACTTTCGGAGTATGTTGAGAAGGGTATTTGTCTCAGTCAAAAGACAGTTAATGTATCCACGTTGTCGAAATTGTACATCTGAAGTGTGTCAGGAATGGCTTGGGACTCAGTCGAGACTTTCAGGGAATATTGAAGGGTTTTTTGAACTAAATCAAAAGACGCTGTTTGCATTCTGGGTTTCTTAAAGGCATATCTGCAAAATCTCAGAAGCAGTTAAGGATATCAAATTATACTTTAAAAGTAGGAGCTTAAACAGTTTTTGTCTCTAATTCAAGCAAAGCCACCGTTTTTTTTCACAATTATGGCTTATGGGACTTATTACTCATGCACGATAAATTAGTTAGATTAATGAGAAGACGCTATATACGCTCAAGTTTTCCAAATTATGCATCTGTAGTATCTCAAGACCGGCTTAGGATAAGTTGAAACTTTCAGGCATCTTCGATAGGAAGGGGGTAAGTAGACATGAATATGGGGAAATGGCAGAGTTAAGTCAAAACACACTGTATCCACCCAATTTATCAAAACTATTTATATGCAATATCCCAAGAACGAAAATTTGCCATCTAAGTAGAAAATTCAAAGTTTTGGTACCCTTTTTTAGAGTCTAGAGGGATTGTAGGACAACCAGACTACCTTCCGTTTTCTCGTTTCTGTTTCCCATTTCCTTATAGACGAACAGAATCTAGTAAAATAGTTAAAAGAAGAAAGTTTGATAGTTCAAAAAAAGAAAACTAAATAGCTGTATTGAGCCAAGCTTGAAACAAGCAGAAATAAACTCGTATGATATTTCAAGCTTGAAAGGAACATAAATTACTATTCAGTGGATAAGTGAGATTGAAAGCGAACAGAAAGTACAGTGAACGATAAAGCAAACCTAAAAAAAAGAAAAATTAAATCAAACAGAACTGGTTCTAACATACCCTAAGTCTTCTGAAGGCCTGAGTACTATCTGTGCTCCACTAGCGAAGTCATTTTTAAACACTCTCTTGTACAACATTGATAAATCAAAAATTGCTGATACTTCCATGAATCATTATCATTATATATTGAACAATCAGTCTACTTTCAAAAGTACTTTTCAGTAACCAAAGTTATTATAGCTATTTTCTTTTTTTGTTATTGTTGTTCATGTTTTGACAAACAACAACACATTGTTAAAAATACTTTCAACGAAATGCAAGTCATTAGTTATTCAAGCCATTTAGAGGTTTTGAAGAGGGGGGTAGGAAACAAGGAGCACCCCTTTTATTTTCTAACTACGATTAGCCTGAGATATCATTTTTGTTGTTGTGTTGTTAATCCTGTGAAAAAAAAGGGGGGGGGCTCCACTTCTATTTGTGATAATTTCTAGTTTTCATGCTTGACTTAACTTTTCATCGTGATTGTTGTTCATTTCTAGTTTGAAATTTTAAACATGTTTATTTCTACTCTTCTTTGGCTTAATATCGCTCTTTACTTTTCTTTGCAAAAATTCTTTTTTTTTAATTTTTATTTAGGTAATCAAAATATATATCGACATTTTCCCGTTTGCATAAATCAGTGAAATCAGTCATTGACTGAAGCATGGTTTCGAATTCTACCCTACGGGAAGCTTCTTTCCTCAGTATATTTATCATTCCCACTTTATAGTCGCGCTCAAATGTATGTCTGATTGGATTTCTTCACCTGACCAAGTGTATAACGAGAACATGTTTGGCAAGATAGCCTTGTTAGATCTGTATATGAACGCTGCATTACTGTACTGACTGAGACCAGCAACTAGTGGCACCAATTGGAGGATGGACAAGGGGGTCTTTTGCCTTGCCCCCTCCTTTTTCGAAAAGTACTTTTTTTGGTATTTCCATCGAGAAATACATTTTTCTGGTATTGTCATTGAAAATTATCCGTTTTTGGTTCTTTTAGTGCTACCCCCCCCCCCCCCTCCCAGGTTTTGAAATATATTTTCTAATTCTCAACACTTTCAGTGATTGGTGCTACTGTCGGTAACCATTAGCTCTCGAAAATACAAATAGTACTTGAATAATTGTATGCTGTGCCTAGTTTACTTAATTCCAAGTTAAATAAATAAATTTAAACTTCGTAATTTTATATAAATTTTAATCAAGTTAGACAAATAATTTTTTTAAATAAATTAATAAACTTTAAATAAATAAATAAGCTTTAAATAAATAAATAAACAAATTAAGTGTTCCAAGTTAAATAAATTCCATTTAATGGATTATTTCCATTTAAATGGAAAACTTGAGCGTATATAGCGTCTTCTCATTAATCTAACTAATTTATCGTGCATGAGTAATAAGTCCCATAAGCCATAATTGTGAAAAAAACGGTGGCTTTGCTTGAATTAGAGACAAAAACTGTTTAAGCTCCTATTTTTAAAGTTTAAAAATAGGAGCTTCTGAGATTTTGCAGATATGCCTTAAGAAACCCAGAATGCAAACAGCGTGTTTTGATTTAGTTCAAAAAACCCTTCAATATTCCCTGAAAGTCTCGACTGAGTCCCAAGCCATTCCTGACACATTTCAGATGTACAATTTCGACAACGTGGATACTCTAATAACGAGAACATGTTTGGCAAGATAGCCTTGTTAGATCTGTATATGAACGCTGCATTACTGTACTGACTGAGACCAGCAACTAGTGGCACCAATTGGAGGATGGACAAGGGGGTCTTTTGCCTTGCCCCCTCCTTTTTCGAAAAGTACTTTTTTTGGTATTTCCATCGAGAAATACATTTTTCTGGTATTGTCATTGAAAATTATCCGTTTTTGGTTCTTTTAGTGCTAACCCCCCCCCCTCCCAGGTTTTGAAATATATTTTCTAATTCTCAACATTTTCAGTGATTGGTGCTACTGTCGGTAACCATTAGCTCTCGAAAATACAAATAGTACTTAAATAATTGTATGCTGTGCCTAGTTTACTTAAATTCCAAGTTAAATAAATAAATTTAAACTTCGTAATTTTATATAAATTTTAATCAAGTTAGACAAATAATTTTTTTTAATAAATTAATAAACTTTAAATAAATAAATAAGCTTTAAATAAATAAATAAACAAATTAAGTGTTCCAAGTTAAATAAATTCCCAAGTAACATCTGACTTTCAGATGCCATGTATGGCGGAAAAACGCCTGTTTGCGCTAAGAACAGGCACTATCGCTAAGAACAGAAATCGTTTTAATAGTTTTGGTTCGTTTATTAATCAAATAAAGCCAGACATAAACTGAAAATGAACTTCACAGTCAGAGTGATGAGTTACAGAGTTCTATACGACTAACCAATCTAAGTTATTACGCAAGCGAAAAACGTCGCACAAATAAACACAATACCAACCATATATTAAGTGTGTTTTCTGAATGTGTTTTTTGCAATTCTCACCAAATGAAAAATTTAGAAAGCCTATTTCAATTATTTATTGGTAATATCTTCTTTAATTTCAGCGCAATTGATGGCTAATCAATCGTCACCTTTGCCTCCAAATAGCCCATTAGTGACTCGAATGCCACCTGTTCCGACTGGACAACAAAGAAACGCCAATACTTCTAAAGATGGCTCCTTGTCTCCTGTCATGGTTCGAAGCAAAAACCCCATTAGTGCCCCAAACAGCCCTATCAAGCAAAGGTTTGTGTCAAATACTGAAATGAGTAATTAATATCTATTAAGGAAGGGTTCCAAGTGTATGGGGGGGGATTGATCTCACAAGGAATAAATGAAATATCATTTAAAGTGCATTTCGTGTGTTTTTAGGGCTGTATTTTCTGTTTCCCAATGGGTTGGCCTTGGGACGGGTCTCAAAAGGGTGAACCCTGCAGATCTCCCTTCGTATTTTAGATTATTCCCTACCAGAAACCACCCACCTATCCCTCCCTTTTACATTGTTAGAGACAGACTTGTATGAGCTAACTATGCCAGAGGAGCATTCATTGGCTTTTATCCCCGAAGATATATTCGTCTAAAAATCAATTCTTGTTACGATTTTTTCTTTTATTGTGTATAAATCATTGCAGTATCAAGCAATTTACGAAAAATTAAGCCAGAAAAACGAGTTTTAATTTCAACAAAGTAGTGAAAAAAGATAAAACAAAACAAAACTTTAATTAAAAAAAAATTTGAATATTTTGGCCCCACGTCTGGGAGCCTTTCTCAACAGAAAAAAGCAAACAAAAGGAAAAAAATTTTAAATAAGAGAAAAAACTGCTGTTTTTAAAAATAACAAAATAAAACGATAAATAACACAAAGAAAAAAAAAATAAGTAAGAGCAGCTCACTTTATAAACAAACTTCCAGCACTGATGCAACTACTTAAGAATAAAACCACCGCATGTCTATAGTGAAAACAATCGGTCACTCTCCATTGAATATTGAAAGTAGAGGGACACATTGTTTTCATTATAAATATTCGCTTTGGTTTTATTCTTTTGCAGTAGCATTAGTTCTGAAAGTTTGTTTATAATATGAGTTGTTCTTACCTATTTTTTTCTTTTATTATGTTTAGTTGTCTTTTTTTGTGTTATTCTTAAAAACAACTGTTATTTCTCTTACTAAATTTTTTTTCTTTTTTTTTGCTTTTTTCCGTTGAGAAAGACTCCCAGACGTGGGGCCAAAATATCCGATTTTTTTTTTTTTTTTTAATTAAGAGAGAGAGAGAGAGATCGGTATATTTAAAAACTATCGTAGCATAGAGCTAAATTCAGTTTTTTCACAAAAATCATACATTTAAACAAAAATCACACACTACAACTCAGCAATAAAAACTGATGTGAAAAAAGGCACAAATGAGTTTGCGTATCGATTGGTTCGTACTTTAGGGGGTACAAGTTTATTTCGTAATCGAGTTCGGCTATTGGGAGGGGCTGGTTCGGGTAGTAGTGATCGGTGGCACTTAAATTTTTATTTTCTATTAAATTTATAATTTCACATAAATTATGTCTCGTGCACAGCTTTTAAAGACTAGCCAAAGGTACTAGTACTACTAACAACTCACTGTAGCACCAAGCTGCCTTAGGCCAACACAGCCACGCACTCTCCTCCTCTGTCCTAGTCTATTTAATGCCTCTTTCTTTACACCCTTCCAAGAAGTTCCCGTTTCGATTAAATATTTCTTTGCGACATCCCCCTAACACATTTGAGGATGACCTGCTTTTCGTTTAGCCCTAGATGTTTGGCCGACAAGGATGATCTTTGCAATCTGTCGTGCTTCATTCGCAGAACGTGTCCCAGGCATCTCAATACAGCCCTAGAAAAAGGTTTTGAGCCACATTTTTCGTAGAGTTCACTATTTGAGATGCGGTCAGTCAGTCGGGTACCCAAAACAATCAGAAGACAATTTCTATGGAAAGCATCTAGCAGATCTTCATCCGTTTTTCGGAGCGCTCATGCTTCTGAGGCATACCATACTGTCTAAATAAATTAAATATATAACCAAACACAATAACTAGACTAGCCTACTAGCTAAACTTACAATCTTTACAATAGACGCTTACAATACAATAGACTAGTAAAACCGTCAAAAATGTCTGCTTTCTTTTAAGCTTTCTTAAATGCTCTCATTTTAATAGTAGGCTCTCTGACAATATAATCAGTTAAGTAGACTATCAAAACCAAGAAAAAAAAAATGTGCTCTCATTTAAGCTGTAAGTCGTATATTGTATTATGGGGGGATGCACGATTCGGTTATGGTATCCCTTGTACGATTTCGTCTTTGTTTTCAGAGCGGTAATTGGCTGAGAATTACGGACACTAAACTATCATATTAAGTAAGTTTATCTTTTTAAGTGGCAAAAGAAATTGCAATTCTGTAGTTTGTGGTGTTGTGCCATTCTTCGTCAAGATTTTTGTTTATCCTTTTTGCGCAAGCTGACATTGGGACAAATTTTTTAGACAGTTGATTAGTTGAGAGGTTTTCTAAACATTTAAATAATTCTTAGGAATATCAGCAACACGATGTCACGTGTTGTATTGTCGGAGTGCTTTACTTTAGTTACAGGGAACTGGTTTAAAGTAGTGTATTATCGTACCCGTACACATAGGGAGTAGAAAAAATTAAATACATAATCAATGCTCTTTGTCATCTTTTTCTGCTACGTGAAAAATTTTTAACCTCTCCTCCCCCCCCCCCTCTAAAAAAAATTTACTAAATCCAGGTTACGTTCTTGTTACATGGGATGTCAAACAATCTTCTATACCCATTTTTTTATGGACTTAACTGTGGTTACTCATTTTTCTGTTTTTCTTTTTAATGTACTTATTTGCCTCTCCTCTTTCTAGAGCCATGTTTGGTAATCATGCAGTACCAATCATCAATGGTCATACACACTTTAGACAATCGCAGCGAGGGCCACACCAGTTTACCCACCCTGTAGGTGGCCCGATTTATGGGCCAACTTTAGTTCAACCCAGTGTTCCGGCTTACGCTCTTCACTCTCCGCTTGTGGGTGTTGACCCAGCTGCAGCAGTTGGGGCTTATAATGTTCCACAACAGAGGGCATCTCACGATTTTCCTCCTTCACAAATATCAGACGATATTGAATTGGCTGGAATGAAACGCCTTGTCTCGCAAAGAGAGCATGTAAGTTTATATCCTCGCTTAATTTTTAATTATTTTTGTTTTAAATTCTATTTCATTTCGGTTTTTTAACTTCAAGAGTTCTGCATTCTTTGTCATAAAAAATTTCAGTCTTTTTCGCTAGCAAGTAAAATAATTTTACAGTACGTTTGAAGATGCAAGCTTTTTTCAAATTTACTTTTCATTTTTGTATTTTACTTTTTTAAGTCACTTTTAATTATTGTATCTCTCTTTTATCTCTTGTAAGCCTCTTGTTCTGTAAGTCTTTAGTCTCTTGTAATTCATGTAAGTCTCTTGTTATTCTCTTCAAACTCTCTTATTGTCTTTTTAGTTTTTTTCTAATTCTTTCCTCTGGTCATTCTCATCAAATATTTTTCCAACATAGATAAATCTGATAATTTTTTTTTTTAGTTTATGCTAATGCTAAATAACGAGTCAATTTTGCTAAGTTCAAAAGTGGCATAATTTGTTAAAAGTGTCGAAAGTGAAAATTGTACTGTTTTAAGGGATATTGGAGACAATATAAATAAGGATTGTGGAAGTCTTCGTTTTTACCTTTTACAATGTGATGCTCGTTTTTTTTTTCTTTTTTTCGAAGAAAAAATATTTTTAGCAAGATTTTTGGCCATACCATGAAAGAAAATGATTTGGACTTGTACGCACAATAATATATTGTAAACATCTTGCCTTGTCTTTTATTGTTTTGTTACGTGAAATGCCTTTTGTTTAAATATGAGTTTCCTTTCGTTTTTCTTTTTGTAAAGAGTTTGGTGCATTTCTTTGTTCTTTCTTCTGTTTCAAGCTATTTTTTTTCCTTTAATAAAGGCTTCTGGATATGAATCCAAAATAGTCACAATTTTATTACTATTTTTGTATAAATAACTTAATATCATCTTTACTGTCTGATTTCTTAAAAAAATAGCCATTTTTAAATATTGTCGTTTCGACTTTAAACTACTTTAAAGGACGTGTTCGTGACTGAATATTAAAGGAGTAGATGGATAGCTTTCGGAAAATTCTTCTGATTAAGATTTTGGCTCTTCGAAATGTCTGCCTATTTTGAACTCTTTTTAGAAGAAAAGAGTAGTTTCAACACATAAATGTTTTGCAGTCGGTTTTTTTTTACAATTAGTCATGGTAATTTTTAGCCTTGGCTATTTAGCAGTTGTATTTAGAAGGTTTGTTTTAAGTCCTTAAAAAATAGAAAGATAGGAGCAAAATGACCCTTTAGGAAAATGACCTGTGGTCCTTACGCTTAAAGGTCCTATTTGCTACTATCGCATTGCTGAGGTAATTGCCATGAAACAATTTGACCTAGATTGCCCTACTAATCCTCCGTTTGAGAAAAGACTAGGGGACGATTTTTTGTCATTTATCTGAAAAGTTTTAAGATTTTTTTACAATTAGTCATGGTAATTTTTAGCCTTGGCTATTTAGCAGTTGTATTTAGAAGGTTTGTTTTAAGTCCTTAAAAATAGAAAGATAGGAGCAAAATGACCCTTTAGGAAAATGACCTGTGGTCCTTACGCTTAAAGGTCCTATTTGCTACTATCACATTGCTGAGGTAATTGCCATGAAACAATTTGACCTAGATTGCCCTACTGATCCTCCGTTTGAGAAAACGCTAGGGGACGATTTTTTGTCATTTATCTGAAAAGTTTTAAGATTTCACTATTAGGTGCAATAGTGACGAAATTATTGATTAAGTCACCATCTAAGAAAGTAAGTGTATGGTAATAGAACTGTGTACACAAAGCTGATTTTCAGGAACAAATTTATTTATAATCTAAAATGACTGGATTACAAAAGAACTCTTCATTCCCTGGGTCCTCTTGACTCTAAAATATAAATATTGAAAAAAATGTTGAGAATATTTATGATTATGGTAAATACACTTTTTTGTGTTAAAAAACATTTTTTTGAGCATTTGCCACCCTAGAATTCTATCCATTTGCGGCATATACGTAGATAGATAGATTTATTTAGCACATTATTTCCATGAGTGATAGCTACCAAAAATCAATATCAAACTCTAAATAACCTTTGATAATATCTTTGTTCCTGATGATATACAAATACAGTAATTGGTACTTTTTAATATCATCATTACATCACAATTAAACGCCAAGTAAAAACAATATCAGTGTATATTGAAAATCAGGATTGATTCTGGTTTCCTATAAAGCAATTAATGATTGCATACACGTTTTATATACTCTCTTTGCTTGAATACGCAACGTATACCGCGTATATGCGCGTTTTTACCTTTAGCCCTTCTGTTTATTAGAAACAAATGACTTCTGTCGATGCTTCAGCAGTACTTTTGATAACGAAATTATCTTACGGCCGCAATTATACTATCCCGCTTGTTTGTTTTCAGTGTCACTAAACGGCCGAAAAAAAAACACTGATAACCTACAATGTGGACTACGCAGCGTTCAGAAAAGAGTGTTTAAAATCTCCGCTTTATATATAAATTTTTATATATAAAAATGTACTGTCAGTTATCTGTTATCTGTTACAATATGATGTCAATATATAATACATGAGAGATTGTTTGATAGCCCAGTTTGGGAACCACAAGTGCATAACATTGACTACCTCAACGATGAAATTAAATCAGTGCAAAAGAGTCTTAAAATCATCCTGGGAACCCAGTATGTCACTTACGAATCTGTCTTCACAGCTGTACTAATCCCGACCCGTTAAAGAACACAAGTAGCATCTGATGCACAGTATTAATATATATGAACAGTAGCGAAAATTTTCTTCAGAAATAATACATATACAGAAATAATGCATAATGCATATATCGGATCTTAATGAATTTTGATAATTAGAAGGACCTCGTGACTCTTATTTTAAATCCCGACCGGCATTAAGCCTCTGATTTTCCTTTTAAATCAATCTATGGATTCTTAGAATTTTGGTACAGCCCATACCATATTAGTTCTTGGCTCTTCTGGCCTCATCACAAGTGCCATATGAGCTCTTAGCTCTTATTTTCATTGTTTTCTTCGTTTTTTTTTATTTATTTTTTGTAGAACGCATTTTGCAGTCATTGTGGTCTCAGAACGTTTTTGGATTATCGGCTCTCCTTTCTTGCGCAAGATTAATGAATGATCTAATTGGGTTACGAAAACACGTGACCTACACAGGGGTCTGCCGCAGTCACTAAAATTACTTTTTGTTACTTTTATTTTAGCCCGTCACTTTTTCTTTGAAATTGTCACTTAAACCACTTTTGTTGCCGTTTCAAAATTCGATTTCATTAGTGCTTATTTCAGTGAGCTAGAAAGGTAATGTAAAATGTATTTTTACGAAATAGGGTATTTTCCTTTAACCTTTCAAACATCTATCCAAAAGTTTGTTTTAAGGGCGTCCCTGCAAAATACCAAACGAAGAGCATGTTATCCCCGAATGGATTAGTTTCATTTTATTACTTATAATTTTTTTTAAGATTTCTAACGTAATTAATAAAAACTTGCTCTACCAGCAAAACTTACTCTGCCCTTAACCCTTATCAGTTGGACTGGCGGATCCGGGGGACAAGAGGATGATCACTCTCCCTCGTGTTAGGCCTTGCACCTTTCAAATCAATCATAACAAACCCTTGTAGTTAAGTCTCAACTTATAAATTCTCAGTTACGCACTAAAAGTTTTTTTGCTGATATGCCCCCATTTTGCCGAATTTTAAGTCCTATTTGTTTTTCCTCCATTTGATTTAACATATTCAATGTACTGAAAAATATAAAAACTGTCACCAAGTTAAGTTAGTAAAATTATGTGGGATATAAAATTATATCCTAAACTATAGGATATAATTATATGGGTCCAAACTAGTTCCAAGTTCGTCTTCCCTTGCCCCAGTTAAGCCACCCGGAGCTTAAAGTCATCGCTTAGAAGGAGGTAAGGGCCCGCCACTAAATCTTGAAATAATTTTGTAAGTTTGGACAGCCCAAAAAGAGAGTAAAAAGAAGGAAATGACAAACCTTAATGATAAGCTCAAAAAGTTTGCCTCTTCGAGGCATAATAAAATGTTCATTTTGTTTCTTAAGTTTATTTGCTTTTCTGAAATGCGCATCGAAGACGTGAATATAATGAAAAATACAATTGCGACATAAAACAAATAAAAATATGTTTTTAAACCTTTTGTTGACCCCAAAATTCTTCATTCGTAAAAATGGACGAAAGATACACTATTTTTTCGATTGATTTATTTTGCCGTCCCCCCCCCCCTCTGTAGTTTTGCCTTCCAGATCTGTCCGTGTTCAGTTGCTAAATATTGGAGAACTGGCCTTTAAGAAAAAGTTTTATGGACAAAGAAAACTCCTATATTGTCGAATGAATTGAATACTTCTTTAAAAGGTGCCTTTTGCAAATAGGGATGGGGCTACAAACCAAGATTTCCAGGTTTTTAGCCATGAAAGATCAGTTGGACTATTTTTGAATCGCACCCATTTTCTCTAAAATCCTGAAGGCTTATTTTCGTAATTCCTAAACATTGTTTGGTTGGATGTGGTTAACAGTTACCGCTCTTAAATCAGATTCTGTTCTGAATAATATTGGATTTACTTTCTGTTATTATGGACTGGGATTTGCCCTTCATTAACTAACCATGATGTTTGAGGTTTTACTGCAGTATTACAACCTTGTCATTTTTGTTACTTTCATTTTTGTTTTTTATAATGAATGATAAGAAAGAAAAAATGAATGAAATATTAAGACATTACCCTCCTCATCCACTGCCAAACCAGAGCACTCTTCATAAGACAAATATAGGAAATAAGTTGTGACTGGGACCTGTGCAGTCCCTGTGCCTCAGCTCTGACTGCCTCTGAATAGTCACTTATTGTCACTTTTTCTGAATTGAAAGGGCATCAAAGTCACTGTTCCTACGCATCCCGTTGCGGCCAACCCCTGCACACATAAATCACTCTAGTTAAAGGACTGATTTTACTGATTTGAGTTACAAGAAAGTGTAGTCTCTTCTTCTCTTTGGTTCAGCCTGTTGTGTAACTTAGTATTTAAAATTTACCGGTCGACGCGTATTCGATTTGAGTCACAGGAAAGTGTAGTCTCTTCTTCTCTTTGGTTCAGCCTGTTGTGTAACTTAGTATTTAAAATTTGCCTGTCAACGCATATTCGATTTGAGTTACAGGCAAGTGTAGTCTCTTCTTCTCTTTGGTTCAGACTGTTGCGTAGCTTAGTATTTAAAATTCACCTGTCAATGCATATTAGATTTGAGTTACTGGAGAGTGTAGTCTCTTCTTCTCTTTGGTTCAGCCTGTTGTGTAACTTAGTATTTAAAATTTACCGGTCGACGCGTATTCGATTTGAGTCACAGGAAAGTGTAGTCTCTTCTTCTCTTTGGTTCAGCCTGTTGTGTAACTTAGTATTTAAAATTTACCTGTCAACGCATATTCGATTTGAGTTACAGGCAAGTGTAGTCTCTTCTTCTCTTTGGTTCAGACTGTTGCGTAGCTTAGTGTTTAAAATTCACCTGTCAATGCATATTAGATTTGAGTTACTGGAGAGTGTAGTCTCTTCTTCTCTTTGGTTCAGCCTGTTACGTAGCTTAGTATTTAAAATTTACCTGTCAATGCATATTAGATTTGAGTTACTGGAAAGTATAATCTCTTCTTCTCTTTGCTTCAGCCTGTTGCGTAACTTAGTATTTAAAATTTACCGGTCGACGCATATTCGATTTGAGCCACAGGAAAGTGTAGTCTCTTCTTCTCTTTGGTTCAGCCTGTTGTGTAACTTAGTATTTAAAATTTACCTGTCCATGCATATTAGATTTGAGTTACTGAAAAGTGTAGTCTCTTCTTCTCTTTGGTTCAAACTGTTGCGTAGCTTAGTATTTAAAATTTACCTGTCAACGCATATTCGATTTGAGTTACAGGAAAGTGTAGTCTCTTCTTCT
>NC_088879.1:34379471-34478861 GCF_032884065.1 Artemia franciscana | reverse complement strand
ATCATTTTTCGTCTAAAATTTACAAAAATCACCTATATTCCACAGCGCTTTGTTGTCTTGGGATGGCTCCAATAGGTTGTGCCAAGTGTTCAATTTGCTTTGTTGTATCATTTCCGAAGTCCCAGCTTACAGACAATGTACTGTATATGGTACTGTATGCTAAAGAAGAAGAAAATAGAAAATAATTTAAATCACCACTTCGAATATGCATTGACAAGTAAATTTTAAATACTAAGCTACGCAACAGGCTGAACCAAAGAGAAGAAGAGACTACACTTTCCTGTGACTCAAATCGAATATGCGTCGACCGGTAAATTTTAAATACTAAGTTACGCAACAGGCTGAAGCAAAGAGAAGAAGAGATTATACTTTCCAGTAACTCAAATCTAATATGCATTGACAGGTGAATTTTAAATACTAAGCTACGCAACAGTCTAAACCAAAGAGAAGAAGAGACTACACTTGCCAGTAACTCAAATCGAATATGCGTTGACAGGTAAATTTTAAATACTAAGTTACACAATAGGCTGAACCAAAGAGAAGAAGAGCCTACACTTTCTTGTAACTCAAATCAGTAAAATCAGTCCTTTAACTAGAGTGATTTATGTGTGCAGGGGTTGGCCGCAACGGGATGCGTAGGAACAGTGACTTTGATGCCCTTTCAATTCCGAAAAAGTGACAATAAGTGACTATTCAGAGGCAGTCAGAGCTGAGGCACAGGGACTGCACAGGTCCAAGTCACAACTTTTTTCCTATATTTGTCTTATGAAGAGTCCTCTGGTTTGGCACTGGATGAAGAGGGTAAAGTCTTAATATTTCATTCATTTTTTCTTTCTTACAATGTTGTAATACTGCAGTAAAACCTCAAACATCATGGTTAGTTAATGAAGGGCAAATCCCAGCCCATAATAACAGAAAGTAGATCCAATATTATTCAGAACAGAATCTGATTTAAGAGCGGTACTGTTAACCACATCCAACCAAACAATGTTTAGGAATTACGAAAATAAGCCTTCAGGATTTTAGAGAAAATGGGTGCGATTCAAAAATAGTCCAACTGATCTTTCATGGATAAAAACCTGGAAATTTTGGTTTGTAGCCCCATCCCCATTTGCAAAAGGCACCTTTTAAAGAAGTATTCAATTCATTCGACAATATAGGAGTTTTCTTTGTCCATAAAACTTTTTCTTAAAGGCCAGTTCTCCAATATTCAGCAACTGAACACGGACAGATCTGGAAGGCAAAACTACAGAGGGGGGGGGACGGCAAAATAAATCAATCGAAAAAATAGTGTATCTTTCGTCCATTTTTACGAATGAAGAATTTTGGGGTCAACAAAAGGTTTAAAAAACATATTTTTATTTGTTTTATGTCGCAATTGTATTTTTCATTATATTCACGTCTTCGATGCGCATTTCTGAAAAGCAAATAAACTTAAGAAACAAAATGAACATTTTATTATGCCTCGAAGAGGCAAACTTTCTGAGCTTATCATTAAGGTTTGTCATTTCCTTCTTTTTACTCTCTTTTTGGGTTGTCCAAACACAAAATTATTTCAAGATTTAGTGGAGGGCCCTTACCTCCTTCTAAGCGATGACTTTAAGCTCCGGGTGGCTTAACTGGGGCAAGAGAAGACAAACTTGCAACTAGTTTGGACCCATATAATTATATCCTATAGTTTAGGATATAATTTTATATCCCACATAATTTTACTAACTTAACTTGGTGACAGTTTTCATATTTTTCAGTACATTGAATATGTTGAATCAAATGGAGGAAAAACAAATAGGACTTAAAATTCGGCAAAATGGGGGCATATCAGCAAAAAAACTTTTAGTGCGTGACTGAGAATTTATAAGTTGAGACTTAACTATAAGGGTTTGTTATGATTGATTTGAAAGGTGCAAGGCCTAACACGAGGGAGAGTGATCATCCCCTTGTCCCCCGGATCCGCCAGTCCAACTGATAAGGGTTAAGGGCAGAGTAAGTTTCGCTGGTAGAGCAAGTTTTTATTAATTACGTTCGAAATCTTAAAAAAAAATTATAAGTAATAAAATGAAACTAATCCATTCGGGGATAACATGCTCTTCGTTTGGTCTTTTGCAGGGACGCCCTTAAAACAAACTTTTGGATAGATGTTTGAATGGTAAAAGAAAAATACCCTATTTCGTAAAAATACATTTTTACATTACCTTTCTAGCTCACTGAAATAAGCACTAATTAAATCGAATTTTGAAACGGCAACAAAAGTGGTTTAAGTGACAATTTCAAAGAAAAAGTGACGGGCTAAAATAAAAGTAACAAAAAGTAATTTTAGTGACGGCGGCAGACCCCTGTGTAGGTCACGTGTTTTCGTAACCCAATCAGATCATTCATTAATCTTGCGCAAGAAAGGAGAGCCGATAATCCAAAAACGTTCTGAGACCACAATGACTGCAAAATACGTTCTACAAAAAAAAAATTAAAAAAAACGAAGAAAACAATAAAAATAAGAGCTAAGAGCTCGTATGGCACTTGTGATGAGGCCAGAAGAGCCAAGAACTAATATGGTATGGGCTGTAGCAAAATTCTAAGAATCAATAGATTGATTTAAAAGGAAAATCAGAGGCTTAATGCCGGTCGGGATTTAAAATAAGAGCTCTGAGTCACGAGGTCCTTCTAATTATCAAAATTCATTAAGATCCGATATATGCATTATGCATTATTTCTGTATATGTATTATTTCTGAAGAAAATTTTCGCTACTGTTCATATATAATAATACTGTGCATCAGATGCTACTTGTGTTCTTTAACGGGTCGGGATTAGTACAGCTGTGAAGGCAGATTCGTAAGTGACATACTGGGTTCCCAGGATGATTTTAAGACTCTTTTGCACTGATTTGATTTCATCGTTGAGGTAGTCAATGTTATGCACTTGTGGTTCCCAAACTGGGCTATCAAACAAACTCTCATGCATTATATATTGACGTCATATTGTAACAGATAACAGATAACTGACAGTACATGTTTATATATAAAAATTTATATATAAAGCGGAGATTTTAAGCACTCTTTTCTGAACGCTGCGTAGTCCACATTGTAGGTTATCAGTGTTTTTTTGTTTTTTTTTGCCGTTTAGTGACACTGAAAACAAACAAGCGGGATAGTATAATTGCGGCCGTAAGATAATATCGTTATCAAAAGTACTGCTGAAGCATCGACAGAAGTCATTTGTTTCTAATAAACAGAAGGGCTTAAGGTAAAAACGCGCATATACGCGGTATACGTTGCGTATTCAAGCAAAGAGAGTATATAAAACGTGTATGCAATCATTAATTGCTTTATAGGAAACCAGAATCAATCCTGATTTTCAATATACACTGATATTGTTTTAACTTGGCGTTTAATTGTGATATAATGATGATATAAAAAAGTACCAATTACTGTATTTGTATATCATCAGGAAAAAGATATTATCAAAGGTTATCTAGAGTTTGATATTGATTTTTGGTAGCTATCACTCATGGAAATAATGTGCTAAATAAATCTATCTATCTACGTATATGCCGCAAATGGATAGAATTCTAGGGTGGCAAATGCTCAAAAAAATGCTTTTTAACACAAAAAAGTGTATTTACCATAATCATAAATATTCTCAACATTTTTTTCAATGTTTATATTTTAGAGTCAAGAGGACCCAGGGAATGAAGAGTTCTTTTGTAATCCAGTCATTTTAGATTATAAATAAATTTGTTCCTGAAAATCAGCTTTGTGTACACAGTTCTATTACCATACACTTACTTTCTTAGATGATGACTTAATCAATAATTTCGTCACTATTGCACCTAATAGTGAAATCTTAAAACTTTTCAGATAAATGACAAAAAATCGTCCCCTAGCCTGTTCACAAACGGAGGATCAGTAGGGCAATCTAGGTCAAATTGTTTCATGGCAATTACCTCAGCAACGTGATAGTAGCAAATAGGACCTTTAAGCGTAAGGACCACAGGTCATTTTCCTAAAGGGTCATTTTGCTCCTATCTTTCTATTTTTTAAGGACTTAAAACCAACCTTCTAAATACAACTGCTAAATAGCCAAGGCTAAAAATTACCATGAATAATTGTAAAAAAAAAACCGACTGCAAAACATTAATTTGTTGAAACACCTCTTTTCTTCTTAAAAAGAGTTAAAAATAGGCAGACGTTTCGAAGAGCCAAAATCTTAATCAGAAGAATTTTCCGAAAGCTATCCATCTACTCCTTTAACATTCAGTCACGAATACGTCCTTTAAAGTAGTTTAAAGTCAAAAAGACAATATTTAAAAATGGCTATTTTTTTAAGAAATCAGACAGTAAAGATGACATTAAGTTATTTATACAAAAATAGTAATAAAATATGCGACTATTTAGGATTCATATCCAGAAGCCTTTATTAAAGGAAAAAAAATAGCTTGAAAAGCAGAAGAAAGAACAAAGAAATGCACCAAACTCTTTACAAGAAGAAAAACGAAAGGAAACTCATATTTAAACAAAAGGCATTTCACGTAACAAAACAATAAAAGACAAGGCAAGATGTTTACAATATATTATTGTGCGTACAAGTCCAAATCATTTTCTTTCATGGTATGGCCAAAAATCTTGCTAAAAATATTTTTTCTTCGAAAAAAAAAAAAACGAGCATCACATTGTAAAAGGTAAAAACAAAGACTTCCACAATCCTTAATTATATTGTCTCCAATATCCCTTAAAACAGTACAATTTTCACTTTCGACACTTTTAACAAATTATGCCACTTTTAAATTTAGCAAAACTGACTCGTTATTTAGCATTAGCATAAACTAAAAAAAAAAATTATCAGATTTATCTATGTTGGAAAAATATTTGATGAGAATGACCAGAGGAAAGAATTAGAAAAAACTAAAAAGACAATAAGAGAGTTTGAAGAGAATAACAAGAGACTTACATGAATTACAAGAGACTAAAGACTTACAGAACAAGAGGCTTACAAGAGATAAAAGAGATCTACAAGAATTAAAAGTGACTTAAAAAAGTAAAATACAAAAATGAAAAGTAAATTTGAAAAAAGCTTGCATCTTCAAACGTACTGTAAAATTATTTTACTTGCTAGCGAAAAAGACTGAAATTTTTCATGTCAAAGAATGCAGAACTCTTGAAGTTAAAAAACCGAAATGAAATAGAATTTAAAACAAAAATAATCAAAAATTAAGCGAGGATATAAACTTACATGATCTCTTTGCGAGACAAGGCGTTTCATTCCAGCCAATTCAATATCGTCTGATATTTGTGAAGGAGGAAAATCGTGAGATGCCAACTGTTGTGGAACATTATAAGCACCAACTGCTGCAGCTGAGTCAACACCCACAAGCGGGGAGTGAAGAGCGTAAGCCGGAACACTGGGTTGAACTAAAGTTGGCCCATAAATCGGGCCACCTACAGGGTGGGTAAACTGCTGTGGCCCTCGCTGCGATTGTCTAAAGTGTGTATGACCATTGATGATTGGTACTGCATGATTACCAAACATGGCTCTAGAAAGAGGAGAGGCAAATAAGTACATTAAAAAGAAAAACAGAAAAATGAGTAACCACAGTTAAGTCCATAAAAAAATGGGTATAGAAGATTGTTTGACATCCCATGTAACGAGAACGTAACCTGGATTTAGTAAAAAACTTTTAGAGGGGGGAGGGGTTATAAATTTTTCACTTAGCAGAAAAAGATGACAAAGAGCATTGATTATGTATTTAATTTTTTCTACTCCCTATGTGTACGGGTACGATAATACACTAGTTCAAACCAGTTCCCTGTAACTAAAGTAAAGCACTCCGACAATACAACACGTGACATCGTGTTGCTGATATTCCTAAGAATTATTTAAATGTTTAGAAAGCCTCCCAACTAATCAACTGTCTAAAAAATTTGTCCCAATGTCAGCTTGCGCAAAAAGGATAAACAAAAATCTTGACGAAGAATGGCACAACACCACAAACTACAGAATTGCAATTTCTTTTGCCACTTAAAAAGATAAACTTACTTAATATGATAGGTTAGTGTCCGTAATTCTCAGCCAATTACCGCTCTGAAAACAAAGACGAAATCGTACAAGGGATACCATAACCGAATCGTGCATCCCCCCATAATACAATATGAGACTTACAGCTTAAATGAGAGCACATTTTTTTTTCTTGGTTTTGATAGTCTACTTAACTGATTATATTGTAAGAGAGCCTATTATTAAAATGAGAGCATTAAAGAAAGCTTAAAAGAAAGCAGACATTTTACTAGTCTACGGATTTACTAGTCTATTGTATTGTAAGCGTCTATTGTAAAGATTGTAAGTTTAGCTAGTAGGCTAGTCTAGTTATTGTGTTTGGTTATATATTTAATTTATTTAGACAGTATGGTATGGCTCAAAAGCATGAGTGCTCCGAAAAACGGATGAAGATCTGCTAGATGGTTTCCATAGAAATTGTCTTCTGATTGTTTTGGGTACTCGACTGACTGACCGCATCTCAAACAGTAAACGCTACGAAAAATGTGGCTCAATCCGTTTTTCTAGGGCTGTATTGAGATGCCTGGGACACGTTCTGCGAATGAAGCACGACAGATTGCAAAGATCATCCTTGTCGGCCAAACATCTAGGGCTAAACGAAAAGCAGGTCATCCTCAAATGCGTTGGGGGGATGTCGCAAAGAAAGATTTAATCGAAACGGGAACTTCTTGGAAGGGTGTAAAGAAGGAGGCATTAAATAGACTAGGACAGAGGAGGAGAGTGCGTGGCAGTGTTGGCCTCAGGCAGCTTGGTGCTGCAGTGGGTTGTAAGTAGTACTAGTACCTTTGGCTAGTCTTTAAAAGTTGTGCACAAGACATAATTTATGTGAAATTATAAATTTAATAGAAAATAAAATAAAAATTTGCTAAAAATTTGCCGTTTTATTTTGTTATTTTTAAAAACAGCAGTTTTTTCTCTTATTTAAAATTTTTTTCCTTTTGTTTGCTTTTTTCTGTTGAGAAAGGCTCCCAGACGTGGGGCCAAAATATTCAAATTTTTTTTTAATTAAAGTTTTGTTTTGTTTTATCTTTTTTCACTACTTTGTTGAAATTAAAACCCGTTCTTCTGGCTTAATTTTTCGTAAATTGCTTGATACTGCAATGATTTATACACAATAAAAGAAAAAGTCGTAACAAGAATTTATTTTTAGACGAATATATCTTCGGGGATAAAAGCCAATGAATGCTCCTCTGGCATAGTTAGCTCATACAAGTCTGTCTTGTATGTACATTGTCAATGTAACAATGTAAAAGGGAGGGATAGGTGGGTGGTTTCTGGTACGGAATAATCTAAAATACGAAGGGAGATCTGCAGGGTTCACCCTTTTGAGACCCGTCCCAAGGCCAACCCATTTGAAAACAGAAAATACAGCCCTGAAAACACACGAAATGCACTTTAAATGATATTTCATTTATTCCTTGTGAGATCAATCCCCCCCCCCATACCCTTGGAACCCTTCCTTAATAGATATTAATTACTCATTTCAGTATTTGACACAAACCTTTGCTTGATAGGGCTGTTTGGAGCACTAATGGGGTTTTTGCTTCGAACCATGACAAGAGACAAGGAGCCATCTTTAGCAGTATTGGCGTTTCTTTGTTGTCCAGTCGGAACAGGTGGCATTAGAGTCACTAATGGGCTATTTGGAGGCAAAGGTGACGATTGATTAGCCATCAATTGCGCTGAAATTAAAGAAATATTACCAATAATAATGGAAATAGGCTTTCTAAATTTTTCATTTGGTGAGAATTGCAAAAAACACATCCAGAAAACAGACTTAATATATGGTTGGAAGTGTGTTTATTTGTGTGACGTTTTTCGCTTGCGTAATCAGTTAGATTGGTTAGTCGTATAGAACTCTGTAACTCATCACTCTGACTGTGAAGTTCAGTTTCAGTTTATGTCTGGCTTTATTTGATTAATAAACGAACCAAAACTATTAAAACGATTTCTGTTCTTAGCGATAGGGCCTGTTCTTAGCGCAAACAGGCGTTTTTCCGCCATACATGGCATCTGAAAGTCAGATGTTACTTGGGAATTTATTTAACTTGGAACACTTAATTTGTTTATTTATTTATTTAAAGCTTATTTATTTATTTAAAGTTTATTAATTTATTTAAAAAAATTATTTGTCTAACTTAATTAAAATTTATATAAAATTACGAAGTTTAAATTTATTTATTTAACTTGGAATTTAAGTAAACTAGGCACAGCATACAGTTATTTAAGTACTATTTGTATTTTCGAGAGCTAATGGTTACCGACAGTAGCACCAATCACTGAAAATGTTGAGAATTAGAAAATATATTTCAAAACCTGGGAGGGGGGGGGGGGTAGTACTAAAAGAACCAAAAACGGATAATTTTCAATGACAATACCAGAAAAATGTACTACTCGATGGAAATACCAAAAAAGTACCTTTCGAAAAAGGAGGGGGGAAGGCAAAAGACCCCCTTGTCCATCCTCCAATTGGTGCTAGTTGCTGGTCTCAGTCAGTACAGTAATGCAGCGTTCATATCCAGATCTAACATGGCTATCTTGCCAAACATGTTCTCGTTATACACTTGGTCAGGTGAAGAAATCCAATCAGACATACATTTGAGCGCGACTATAAAGTGGGAATAATAAATATACTGAGGAAAGAAGCTTCCCGTAGGGTAGAATTCGAAACCATGCTTCAGTCAATGACCGATTTCACTGATTTATGCAAACGGGAAAATGTCGATATATATTTTGATTACCTAAATAAAAATATAAAAAAAAAAAATTTTGCAAAGAAAAGTAAAGAGCTATATTAAGCCAAAGAAGAGTAGAAATAAACATGTTTAAAATTTCAAACTAGAAATGAACAAAAATCACGATGAAAAGTTAAGTCAAGCATGAAAACCAGAAATTATCACGAATAGAAGTGGAGCCCCCCCCCTTTTTTCACAGGATTAACAACACAACAACAAAAATGATATCTCAGGCTAATCGTAGTTAGAGAATAAAAGGGGTGCTCCTTGTTTCCTACCCCCCTCTTCAAAACCTCTAAATGGCTTGAATGTCTAATGACTTGCATTTCGTTGAAAGTATTTTTAACAATGTGTTGTTGTTTGTCAAAACATGAACAACAATAACAAAAAAAGAAAATAGCTATAATAACTTTGGTTACTGAAAAGTACTTTTGAAAGTAGACTGATTGTTTAATATATAATGATAATGATTCATGGAAGTATCAGCAATTTTTGATTTATCAATGTTGTACAAGATAGTGTTTAAAAATGACTTCGCTAGTGGAGCACAGATAGCACTCAGGCCTTCAGAAGACTTAGGGTGTGTTAGAACCAGTTCTGTTTGATATAATTTTTCTTTTTTTTAGGTTTGCTTTATCGTTCACTGTACTTTCTGTTCGCTTTCAATCTCACTTATCCACTGAATAGTAATTTATGTTCCTTTTAAGCTTGAAATATCATACGAGTTTATTTCAGCTTGTTTCAAGCTTGGATCAATACAGCTATTTAGTTTTCTTTTTTTGAACTATCAAACTTTTTTTTGAACTACTTGACTAGATTTTGTTCGTCTATAAGGAAATGGGAAACAGAAACGAGAAAACGGAAGGTAGTCTGGTTGTCCTACAATCCCTCTAGACTCTAAAAAAGGGTACCAAAACTTTGAATTTTCTACTTAGATGGCAAATTTTCGTTCTTGGGATATTGCATATAAATAGTTTTGATAAATTGGGTGGATACAGTGTGTTTTGACTTAACTCAGCCATTTCCCCATATTAATGTCTACTTACCCCCTCCCTATCAAAGTTGCCTGAAAGTTTCAACTTATCCTAAGCCGGTCTTGAGATACTACAGATGCATAATTTGGAAAACTTGAGCGTATATAGCGTCTTCTCATTAATCTAACTAATTTATCGTGCATGAGTAATAAGTCCCATAAGCCATAATTGTGAAAAAAAACGGTGGCTTCGCTTGAATTAGAGACAAAAACTGTTTAAGCTCCTATTTTTAAAGTTTAAATTCGATATCCTTAACTGCTTCTGAGATTTTGCAGATATGCCTTTAAGAAACCCGGAATGCAAACAGCGTCTTTTGATTTAGTTCAAAAAACCCTTCAATATTCCCTGAAAGTCTCGACTGAGTCCCAAGCCATTCCTGACACACTTCAGATGTACAATTTCGACAACGTGGATACATTAACTGTCTTTTGACTGAGACAAATACCCTTCTCAACATACTCCGAAAGTTTCAACATAATACAGTTAGCTGTTCTTGAGATATTGCAGATGCGCCACTTTAATAGCCTGAATGGACACCGATTTCTTTAATTTCATTCACTCCCTCTCACCATAACATTCTCTAAAAGTTTTAAATTCATACCCTCAGCTGTGCCTAAGACACTGCATATAAGCTATTTTGACAACCATGCATCACATTAAATCTTTTGATTTATCTCGTTACTTAATCGTACATAGTTTATAAATCTCATAGTAGCTTAAAGTGCAAAAAGTTACTGTTGTCTAGATCGCAGACAAAAATTGTTCATCCCTCATACTACCCCAATACTAAGTTGAATCTCCCATGGCTCACTCCCCCCTTTCTTTGCCCAAAGGAACCCGAAAGTTTCAACTGCATCTCCAAATGTGTTCCTAATAATAAACTGTTTAATATAAACTGGATATAGTAGTGTCTTTCAATTTTCCTCTGCTCCCCTTTCCAAGACAAGATTTGAAGTACACTCGACCTCCTCTCCTTTTCCGATACTCCCTAAGAGTTTTAATTCCATCCCTTCAGCCATCATGTAAATACTGTAAATAATTTGAGGTATCAGGTGCTCGTAGTGTCTTTCCATTTCGTTTCTAGAGTACACTCTTGGGGGCTTTTTGGCATAACTATCGATTCATAAGAGCTCGCTCAAAATACAACTAATCTGGAAAAAAATTATTCACCCATTTTCAGGCCCCTAAACACCAACCCCCCAATCACCACCATTTCTTTGGCTGTCAAAATACCTAGTAATGTGCATTCTGTTCACAAGAAATCTAAAGCATAAATGAAGCATCCTCTATGTAATTTGATCAGTATTTCTAGCTAAGTAAGTACTTGATAATGAAATGTAGAAGTGACAACCGTGACAGTTAATTCTCAAACAATTTTTTTAGTTGAAATTAATTGAACAGTCCCTTACCTTGCCTCAGAAACCCCCCTTCATCATCACTCATTGGCCTCGCCTTTTTCTTTCTCCCACCATCCTCTCGAATGATAAGACATCTACCCATTTTCAGTTCTCTCAATTGACACTCAAGGCTGTTCAGTTTAGTGACGGCTTGAAGGTAAGTCTGTTTCCTTTGTCGTCTGACTCCTCGAAGTGTTGATGATTCTTCCGAGAGTCGTAAAGCAGCAGCTGTAATTTTCTTCTGTAGCTCAACTTGAAGCTCCAGGGAAGTTATAGCTTCGTCCTGTAAGAAAGCATTACTAAACAAGTTTTTAAAATAATGGACGAGTTTTCAAAATAATGGATCTAAGTCACTGGTTCCCAGTCTGTGGATCGCAACCCCGAATGGGGTTTCGGTACCAATGCCACAAGGTCACCAGTCTATTTTGAGCTGAATGTCAATACTAGAATGAAAAAAGTAGTAAACAGCTATATAAATTTTTTACAAAGAGAGTAACACACTAGCAACAGTTCTTACCATCTCTCAGTCACCACAAAACGCAAAATTTTTTACCGCAAAACGTGAAATTTGCGCCCGCCCAAATTTTGAAAAACAAATTTACCCCCCCCCCCCCCGCCCTAATTTCCATGATTCGACCCTAGTGGGTCGATTAGCTAAAGCCAAATCCCAATTACCATGCGCAAGATATCGTCAGATGATTAAGTTTTAAATTTAGATTTTGACACAAGCTGAACCTTAGATCTACCAAAATTGAAATTTTTTGCTCATTTTAAACCTGGTATTTTAACCTACTGCAAAACACTGCTTTTGCAAAATTTTAGCTGCTTAGTTTTACATTTAAATCTGAGTTTCCATGAATATGAACTTTACAATATAAATATATATAAACTTTTTGAACAGCTATTTAAACTCTTTACAAGGTGAGTAACACACTAGCAACAGTTTTTATCATCAGCAGCAACGTAATTGATGTCTTCTTAAAAAAAAAAATTCGACCGAGTGAGATAAATTGTGCGGAGTACGTACTGACGAGGCACCTTTAATGCTCGGCTCCGAAGCTGGCTTCCAATCGTCAGTTGAAGTGACCCCAGAAGTAATTTGGACTGAGATGATTCACCGACAAGCATTACTTGCCAAAACTCTGCCTGAGTCACTCAAAGAAGTGTCTAACCGATTGACTAAAGCTATAAATGCCGTCAAATCAAGGCTATTAGAAGTGTTCTTATACGAACAGAAGCGAAAAGTCCCATACTTTCCATTAAAGGTTATTGAAACACATCTAAAACCACAGAAGCTAAACCACTCTTCGCGACTCCACATTCGCAAACGCGCAATAACAAACGTTTAGGGCGGCACGACGAGCTTATGGGAAAGAATGCTCTGATGGTCTCGGAATTTCCCAGATTGCATGCAATGAAATATGTGTCATTCTTGGAGAAACTTTTCACTACCAATCGTATATATAAATATTTATACTGTGGTTAGGTGTCTCTTGAGAGAACAGGTGTTGAAGAGATTTTTTGAATTGAGGGGAAAGTTACAAATACTTTTCGTGTCTCAAAATACAAGCAGCCTTGTTTATAGATGAGTTTACGTTGAGTGCAAATGGGCATACCTGGTCAACATTTTTGAGATATCTGATGGTATTTCTACGGGATTACAATCTAAGGCGAATACGATAATCTTGCAAGAAACAATTTTTTTTTTAAATAAAGTTGGAACTCTGCATCACTATGCTTGACTAAAGGACATTTTACATGTTCCCAGAACTTTTCGAATTTGTTGAAGAAGCAAAAAGAGAAGTTTACATTGATGAATCATATGACTTGATGAAAGAGCATTTGGAAAATCATACTGTCCAAATAAGAAGTTACTGTCTTGATGAATATTCCAAATCTTTCTCCCTTACATTCAACGTTTTCAGTGCCAGTGCATCTGATATCCTTGACGCAAAAAGAGTTCACTAAGATAAAGCGCAGTTTTGGAACTTAATCATGGTTATATGGTTAAAAAAAAAATTCCAATAATATCGAAATCGTAATAAGGAGTTCATTACCGTTCCCAATCATTATATAAGTGGACCAACATTCTCCCGACTTCTTATCCTTACAAACAAATACCAAAATAAATGATACACATTGAAGGCAATTTAACACGTGCTATATCGGATAATGAGAACACAGAGAAAATGTGTAATATATTAAAAAAAAAGCAGTGGACAAAACATTTAGGATACTTTATTAAGAATTGGGGGTAACATTCTGATCTATTTGTTCTAAAATTAGTCCGTATATTTGAAGGGTTGAAAATCCCTTCTACATTGAACAGAAGCAGAAATCAATAATTTTTATCGGTCGAATAATCAATTCTCAATTCTATATTGAAATATATAAATATATATATATATATATATATATATATATATATATATATATATATATATATATATATATATATATATATATATATATATATATATATATATATATATATATATATATATATATATATATATATATATATATATATATATATATATATATATATATATATATATATATATATATATCGCCACTGTGTGTTATGATACAAACTATTTATTTTATACAAACTATAAATATAATCTTTACAATATAAACATATATAAACGTTTTATAAATATAATAAACTGTTTTAGCTTGACCATAAAAACAAAACAGTGCTGTTTAACTAACTTTTGAACAGAGGTAGAAAGTTCAAAAAAGTCACTTAATCTCTTTTTTTTAGAGAGAGTTTAAATACAACCTGCATAATCTCAGTTTATGGAGGTATATAATTCATCTCCGGACCCTACCCAAGTAAACACCAAAGAATTTATTTTTTGAAAGGGGGAGGGGAAGGAGTCCTACAATTTATGATTAGAATGGAGAAATATTTGTAAATTTTGAAAACAGTCAAAAAGCTATCAATATAATGATAGATGACATAGGTTACAAAATGTAGATATAAATTCAGCTAATGTTAATAGTTTCAGAAATTCAAAGGTTAAGTTAAAAGCGAAAACTTAAATTTAGAGAAAAGAGGAGGGTCTATATTTAGCTAACCTACCTACTAGCGTCAATTCACGGAAATTACAGGGGGTGTATTTTTCAAAATTTGGGAGGGGGCAAATTTGCCGTTTTTTTCAATTTATTAAATGAAAATACCAAAAAGGCATTTTCAAACCAATGCTCCCCCCCCAAAGGAAAATCTAAGCGGAGGGGAACACGAGCTCCCTCCACCCTACGTATATGCCTTGTCACTCTCCCAGGACACAAGGGGGTGAAACCTAAGAAAACTCCCTGGAGTAACTATGGATGCGACTTTAACTCACTTCTTTCGCTTTGGCTTTCATAATGAGATTCTCGGGTATAGTAAAAGCAGTGCCAATCCTCCGCCGAATTTGTGGAACAGTTTCACCAGGATTAAGTGGCAATTCTGGTGGCATTTCTCCAGTTATCTCTGCTTCTTTTAAACACAACTCCTTCAGCTTTTCTAGTTTTTCTTTTAGCTTGAGTTCAAGAGACTCCTTCCTCATTCGTAGTGCATTGATCATTTCCAGTCTAGCAGCTTTTTCGGCTTCAGTTTCCTCTATTTCTATAATATAGAACAAGGTGAGGTTTGATAGTCTCTATGTCACAGCTTAGATACTAATATACAGTTATGGAAACTCGATTTATTTTTGGGACACAGTGCGCGGTAGCGATGCTAGCGGTTGGAGGCAGGAAACTGGCAGCACAGCTTAGATATCAATATTGGTATCTAAGCTGTGTATGCAACAAAACAAAATTGCGTTCCCGCCTATGGAGTTGTAGTACGATCTACGCCTAGGAGCGTGGGCTCGGAGGAGGTGCCAAGTTCAGAGCTCTGTACCAAAAGCTTCTCATGGGCAAGATAGGAGTTTTCATAACTGTATTGGTATCTAAGCTGTGCTCTATATGAACCAATATTTTTAGCCTAGGATTATGAATCACTTTACAGAAAAATTCTAGCTTCATTGTTATAGCTAAATTTGAACCTTAGAATTGATCAAAATTGTAAATTCTCATTAAAATTAAACAGATTACTTCTAAACTTTGGCAACATACAGTATCACCTTTCAGACAGGACCGGTTTCAGATAGTAGCGCAATTGGGATGAGGGAATACCAAATGCCCCCTAGATTTTTTTCAATTCTTACATTTTAGAAAATACTTTTTTTGGCTGGATTTGCATTGAAAATACCTTCAATTTGATAAACTGAAAAACACAAAAAAATTTTCCACCCAAATTCTAAAAAGTAAATTTGCCCCCCTCCCCTTCTAATTGCTGTGAATCGACCCCAGTGAGTCGATTAACTAAAGCCAAACCCCTTTCATCATGCGCAAGATATCCTCAGATAATTTAGTTTTAAATTTAGATTTTGACATAAACGGAACCTTAAATCTGCCAAAATAAAAAATTTCTGCTCAATTAAACCTAGTTTTTTAACCTAGGGCCATACACTACTTTTTGGAATTTTTGACTGCTTAGTTTTAGCTTTACATCAAAATTTCCACCTTAAGTCCCACCTTAGATTTACTTATATTGTACTTTTTTCTAAAAAAGAGTCCCCCCCCCTCTTTTTGTGCCAAGGACTAATATCGCTTTTCAGATATTTTCAGGCATATTTAAAATATCAGCTCATTATTTTTAGCTCTAAAGTTAAATTTTACCACCAAGCCAAACTTTATATTTACCTAAATATTAATTTTAGCTAAAATTGAACGTGTTTTTTTGTGTTCAAACCTTTTTACACTTAACTTTTATAAGTCACATTTAAAATTACACTGAATATTCAATTTACTACAGTTGTAAAATTTAGCAAAAATTAACCCCCCTTTCTCCTGCCGAAAACAACAATCCACTTTTCAGACACTTTAACTCCTCACTTCCAATTTAAATTTAGCTCTAAATTTAAGAGTAATCCTGTGTCCGTAAGGACGGGGTTTCGAGTTCTGGTGTCACTGATAATTCGGTTTGAAGCGGGGGTCAGTGGTGGGACTCCGTAAGCTCACCCAGAGTAGGCCAAACTTCAAATGGGCACCGCGAGAAATCTGGGAGGAAAACATGGGAATCATCGAATGATTTGACCCCACCCACGCATTGCACTCCCAGCTGAAGACAGAGAATCAGAAGATCTGTACCGGCTCTACGCGAACCATTGTTGCATTCTTCGCATGCAATTGAAACAATTGTATGCTAAGAAGAAGTAATATGAAAGTAAGTATCTCAATCGAAGCTACCTAAAAACTTTATGATTAAAGTAATCTTCATATCTTCATATGAAGTTTATCTTCATATCGCTTTCCAGCCATTTTAGCTCATTATCATTAGCTCTCGGACAAGCAACTTTTATTTCCTTATGTTTCAGGTTCGGAAAATACCCACACATTTTGAATATAAATCGAACTTCTCTCGATTTTTTGGCAGTACTATGAAAATTAATCTTCAAATGGTTAAAAATAAATGAGCTCAGATAAAGAGAGAGAAGAAATCTGTAGCAAAAATAGAGAGGAAGAAATAGTAATAAAAGGAAGAGCAAGAGAGAAAAATGGCTACTCGGGACTAAGGCTGTAGAGTCTAGTTTTTTTACGAAGTGATAGAAGAACCGATAGTTATGCTTTGGTTTAAGTTAAAAGTAACAACTGATGAAAATCTGCTATACAAGATCTGCCATCAGTTAAACTTGAAGCCAAGACCTCCCGGATAGACTAGTAGGATAGGCGACTTTAGCGGCTGAGCACCGATGATTACAACACTCACCAATGGTGATGGCCCACAAAAAAATCTTTCAAAGAAAATAAATTTTGATGCAACTCTACTGCTCGTGATAATTTGAAATAGCCAAAATACAAAATAATTCTTGAGTAACATATTCACAATGAAAAGCACGTTTTTATGTAGAACCTGTTGGTGATAAAATCGTAGTTTAACAGTTTCAGTATCTGTGTCTAGCATACAGAAGGGTATGGGCTTGATTCTCATTAATTCAAGATCCGATCTCAGACATAGAGGGGGAAAATTTGAGAAGCATTGGAACACAAAGCATCAGAAGAGCCAACAAAATCTCTCCAAGCTACATGGAACTTCCCGTACTGCCAAGCAGACCATCATTCTAACGTACTACTACACGGTTACCTATTTATTACCGGCTAAAAATGGGTGCAATATATGTGAAAGTAATTGGAGGGTAATCGTCCCTCCTCCCGTGGTAGATTTTTCCCCGGACCTTAGCCCTCCGGGTATTGGATCAAAATATTGAGGCAGGTGATATTTTTTCTCAAATCTTTCCGAGCTAGATAGAGCTTCCCAGTAAGCAACCGCTATATAGATCAAGAGGGCGAGAGTATTCAATTAAACTGTAAGCATGTCCAAAATGCTCTATGCATAAGGATAGTCATAGGGGTAGTTTCTCGGTAAACCCTGTGAAATTTGCTGGAGAGCTTATACTGAAATTTCACTTCACCAAGACGGAGCTCAAACTTTTACCCAAATTGGCTGAAAGGTTTACACGTTTTCTTGTTCTTCTTCTTTTTTTTTTTTTTTTTTTTTTTTTTTTTTTTTTTTTTTTTTTTTTTTTTTTTTTTTTTTTTTTTTTTTTTTTTTTTTTTTTTTTTTTTTTTTTTTTTTTACAAACATTTTAGACAACTTTGCACTCTACTTCATGAAACACGTGGATTTACAGAAGGGCAATAAGGAGGAGTGGATGAAAACCCTAACAATTATTAGGAATTTTCCCCCATTTATGATTACAATCATAAAATTTTAGCATGATTTGTCCCAGTGGCGTAATTTCGTTAAAATCCTAGGGGGAGGGCAATTTTGGAGGGAATTTTCCCAAACCAAGTGAAAATGACTGTAAAACTGAAAAATGAGCGATTTGGTACAATAAAGGTACTATATATTACTATAAAGGTGCTTTATAGTACCATAAAGGTAAATATAAACGAAAGAAAACTGATCCATTTCTGTTGATACTTGAATTATGCAGGCTTATCTTAGTTTTTATAATATTGCTGAAGAAACTAAATTTCAGCTGGGGGAGAGGGTGGTCAAACTGGGGTCTGGGTGACAAAATGGGGTCTAGGAGGGGCATTTGTGCCCGCCGTTGCATAGCAAATTACGCCCCTGATTTGTCCCTATTGAACTGTTATTTGTAAATTTGACCATGGTTTTCGTCCATATTCAAACATTATGTACATATTCAAACATTATATTCAAAACATTATTGAATCCATATTCAAACATATTCAAAACATATTCGTCCATATTCAAACATTATTATGTGTCCATATTCAAACATATTCAAACATTATCTGAATAACAACTTACAACCTTTTACTATTGAGATACTCACTTTTCGTCATCTGGTGGAGCTCCGCAACTATCTATAGATTTGTCCAGCTCACTTCTTCCTTCTTTTGAGTGTAAACTGGTAGAGTCAGACGACTGTACTATCCTATGGACAGGGAAAAACATGCAACCGTGCTTAACTGAACAAAATAAACAGAAAACACGGATAAAAGAAACAAGGAAGGGTGGGGAAAATAACATGACATAAATAGCATCCAACTGCAGGTTCAAAAGGCCATAAATCCTAATATTATCAAAACCATCTTAAGGAGCAGAGAAAAATAATACCTATTTGCGAAGGATTTCATTTCTGAGCCTCTAATTTTTTTTCTCCTCGGTATTCAGATTCATCTACTTATATAGTTACTGTAACACTCAAAAATGAACGCCGAAAAATACGCTACTTTTACAATTAAACAGTTCATGGTAACGAATTGCAAGTAAGGAGCAACTCGGCCCGATAGAAGCAGAAAATCTAAAGAAAGGAATTTTGATAAAAATTAATACACCAAACGAATTGGCTTTTAATACAGATTCTAAATGTATAAAATTAATTAAGTTTAATGCGGCTCATCAGAAGCTATGAGCCTGAAAAAATTTGTCTATTTTCAACAGATGCATGTTTATTTTTTATTTTTAATGTTATTATATTTTTTTTCCAGAGGTGATCAAATCGGACCGATGGTCCTAGGAGATCGGGAAAGGGTTCGTTCAAACGGAAATTAGAATTTCTAGTGTTTTTTAAGTGACCAAACAGATCGGAGGGAAAATACCCCACCCCTCACCTCCCATGCCTTTCTCCACCAAAGACATGCATTCATAATTCGAAGATAGTCATTTGAATCAGAATAGTTGAAAGCTCAAATAACAACTAGTTGAAAGGCCCAATACAATTTCCTCGTTATTTACATATGATATTTGTTATTGGGAAATATACGGAAATTTATTGAGGGAATTTTCCGTGTTGGAGAATATTTCGTGGGGAGGAAAGTTTCAAGGAGAAATTTTCCAGGAAGAATTTTACATTTCAGGGATGATTTGGTAAACGATCAGATTAAATTAAAAACGCCAAGTTTTTTCAACTGAAAGTAAGGAGAAACATTGAAACTAAAAAAAAAAAGAATTATTCTTGTATGAAGGGGGTTGCCCCCTCCTCATTCCTTGCTCTTTACGCTAAAGTTTGATTTTTCGTCCGAATCCTCGAAGACCTACTCCTGAATCTCAGGGGCCGTAAATTTTAATTAGAATTATTTCTAAAGAACTTGAAAACTTTAGCTTAAAGAGCAAGGGTCGAGGATGAGGCAACCCACCTCATATATAGATAATTTCTACTGGTTTAAGTTTTAAGTTTAATCGTGGCGCAAAACACTTCAAAATTGCTACCAGACTTTTTTATTTTCTATTTATCTTTTTATTTTCTATGCGTGTTAACGCAGTCTCAATGAATGACGATCCGTTAATACTGCCTTTACGAGCTTCAACGGAGGGGGGGGGTCAAGTTCATGACTGGCCAGATACAAATAGGTTATTTTTCACCAAAAAGCTTTCACAAATTTATTAAGCTAATATTACACGATTCATTTTGAAAATTTTTATTGGAATTTGAAACTTAGTTCTGGTAATGACACATTATCTGACACATCTGGTAATGGCTCTGAACTTCAATCAGAATTCTGGAAACCACTATAATGACAGCGGTCAAGTGGAGTTCTTAGAAGTGGGCACTACGAAAGCTATCATAAACACTATCTTAAATGTTTTCTACATGAATTGTCTAAGGAAACGTTAGGTAATTGTTTAACTGACCTTATGTCAAACAACACACAGTACAAAAAGTATGGTTTGATTTCACATTCTAGGGCTACAATCAAAGAGAGATGAAGATAGGTGTGTCATGTTTTACGGAGGAATGATGGGGAGTGGGCAAGTGGGCTCGGAGCCTCCCCTCCCCCGAGAATAAACAACAATCCAAATTTTTTTTTCCACATTTCTTGGCACTTCTTATGCAAACTATCAGGAAACCTCGTTTTTCTCTTTCTCCCTTCCCAGACTGCCACGATTATGCTTCTTAGTCAATCATCCGGGGTTAAATGAAAATCAGTTCGTCCACAAACAGATGGGAAGTTGTATTAAAGGATTTAAAGGACATCGGAACTTCACGAGAAGAGGTAAAGAGAACAGTATTGCAACGACTGGGGTGGAGGAGGAGCATCCACAACTGCGTTGACCTTAGGCGGTCTGGTGCTTCAGCAGTGTTGGTATCAGAGCGGCACTAAAAACCGAATTTGAAGAGAACAATTTGTGAGAAATGTCATCTCTGAAACTAAAACTTCAAAATTTTTCAAAAAAACGAAAAAAACAACAAACAAACAAACACAGACTTACTGCAAAAAAGAGGAATCAAATTAATTTTCATACTACCCATGAATTTAATGGGTCGCAAATGAATGTAATTTAAGCCATAATTATCACCTTCCAAGTGGTGCCAATAACCAAGTGTTTTTTTCTTTTCTGCGATATAAAAATCTAACAACCTATCAACCTTCTCTTGAAGTTCACTAAAAGGCTAAAGGCTACATTAAACGCTTTCCTCGTAAATAAAGATATATTTTTTATCCAACAGTTCGTGGTAACGAACTGTAGTAAGGAGCGACATGTATGTTACATTGCAGAGTAAAAGTGCTTAAAGAAGAAAAGAGGTTAGCCTGTTCAAATTAAAAACAAAGAATACTGCAGTTCCAAAACGAACTACAGTTTGAAGTAAAGAAACAAAACAAATAGAAAAGATTTGCATATACGAGTGGTGTTTTTTAATTAACGTCCGTTTCAGCATAAATACATAACGAAAGATTATTTCAAAAGAGTAAATTTATTTTCAGAAAATAAATTCGTTACTCTATTTTTCGACATAATTGCCAATTTTGTTCGAACACTTATCATACCTCTCAACCAATTTTAAAATACCTTCTTGATAAAAAACTTGGCGCCTGCTTCGATAACCAATAGTTCACTTCCGTTTTCCCGCCGTCGTCATCACTGTAACCGTTGCCACTGAGGGCGTTGTTCGAGGTGTAGAAACGGATAGTAATCACTTGGAGCAAAATCAGGACTGTAGGATGGGTGGTCTAAAAACTTCCCAGCTAAAACTGTACAATGAATTGCAGGTCTGACCTGCAGTGTGAGGTCTTGCATTGTCATGAGGAAGGACAATTCCCTTTGTCAGAATGCCACATATTTTGTTTTGAATCGCTCTACGTAACTTTCTGAAGGTTTGACAGTATGCTTCTGTATTGATAGTGGTTCTTCATTGCATGAAGTTGATCAACGAAATCAAATACTTATCCAAAAACACCGATGTAATGACATGAGTCTGTTTTGCCTTCACCTATACAGGAGAGTGTGAGTGTCTCTATTCCACACTGTGCTGCTTTGATTCGGGCGTGATGCGCAAAACCCATGTTTCGTCTCCAGTAGCGATCTGACTCAAAAAGCCATCATTTTCTTGGCGATAACGAGTCAAGAACTTCATTTCACGCTCAAATCTTTGGTTTTTGCGGTCCTCTCCTAGGGTTTCGGGACCCAACAGGAGCCCTGTTGCAGAAACTGTAGATTTTAGGAAACAATATAGTAAAGCATTGACCTCGAAACCTCGGGAAATTCATTTGACAGACCAGTTATGGTGAAGCGTCTGCTGTCACGAATTCTCACTTAAACTGATGCCACCAATTTGTCTTTAATCAAAGAAGGGCGACAGGGGTGGACCTCATCATGGACGTTGTAACGGCCATCTTTGAATTTTTGTACCCACTTACTCACTTTCCTTTCACTTATAATAGTATCACCGTAAACTTCGCAAATCTGTCGATGAATTTCTGCAGCAGAACCGTATCACTGAGCGAACCTCACACGCGGCGAGCGAATTGATATTTTTAAATATTTTGAAAGAACCATCAAGGTTAGCTACACAGCTGAAACTTGGCACAGTTGTTCCAGAGACATGCTAGTACACGACGCACGCGCTCTTTCTGTGTGCTTGCGAACTACTAGTGTCTACAATAAACAGACCTTAATTAAAAAAAACACACCTTGTACATAATAACGCTAGCTAAATTGATAAGCATTACGAGAATAATATTACTCCTTTTAAGGTCGGATCCTATATCTGATTATTAGGATTATTCTGATGGACTTTGTTCTAAGGAACAGGGAAATAGGAAGGCAATTTTCTATCGAACTCAGATTAGACAGATGATCTCAGTGTCCTGTATAAAATTGTAGACGAAATGAATAATTATGTGAAGGCTTTGAGGGTTCAGAGTGCAAGAATGGGTTCGGAATTAACGTTCAGCAGACTCACCCCTAAGACGAGGAAATTAATGAGAGTGAAGATGTGATATTAAGTAAGAGAAAATCGATCGAGTGGATACATAGGCTTCGTTCGGGAGGCGGGAGGAGGTAGGCAAAGGGATGCAGTTAACCCTCCCCCCCCCGAATAATTTGCAGAATATTACAATTTATTGAGTAAACATAAAAATAATACTTGGACAGAAACTGGTTTATGCATTGCCACGTTCATTTCTTTTTGTCAAAACATAAAACAGGACTAAATTGAGAGGTATATTTCCAATTAACTTTTTATTAAAGTAACGTCGATACGGCAAAAATTACGATAGTGCTACTTTTGGTGGGAGTTTGATCGGATAAGGTAAGTGTTCAACAATGGATACGCACCGTGCGCCAAGAATCTACCGGCGAGTCTCCACCACCAAACAAGCGTGGAAGCAGGACTGTCAACTTAATTTTAAATTAATTTGATGTTTATGTATTGTTAATTATGTATTTCAAATTGACCGAATAGTGTCTCGGCTAAATAGTAGCTTTTCTTTGTTACTGCTTGAAAAAAGTGTGGTATTAAAGACACATTCACTCTCCTGCAAAGGTGAAGACCGAACAGACTCTGTCCCGGTGCATAATCATGGCATCGGTGTTTTGGGATAGGCATTGCGTTTCGTTGGTCAACTTCATGCGACGAGGAACCACTATCAATGCTGAAACACACTGCCAAACCCTCAGAAATCTACGTAGAGCGATTCAAAACAAAAGACGTGGCTTTCTGACAAAGGGAATTGTCCTTCTTCATGACAATGCAAACCTCACACAGCAGGTCAGACCTGCAATTTGTTGTACAGTTTTAGCTGGGAAGCTTTTAGAACACCTACCCTAGAGTCCTGATCTTGCTCCAAGTGATTACTATCCGTTTCTACACCTCGAACAACGCCCTCAGTGGCAAGGGTTACAGTGATGACGACGGCGGAGAAACGGAAGTGAATTATTGGTTATCGAAGCAGGCGCCAAGTTTTTATCAAGAGGGTATTTTAATTGGTTGAGAGGTATGATAAGCGTTCGAACAAACTTGGCAATTATGTCGAAAAATAGAGTAACGAATTTATTTTCTGAAAATAAATTTACTCTTTTGAAATAATTTTTGAAGGTATTTGCCTGGTGAAATCAGATCTTGAACCTATTGGAGGGTTCAAAAAGTTCATTCATATATTGGCAGCCCAATGGCACCCTCTTGCAAAGCAGCTGTCAAAACACCCCACTATATGGTCCAAACAGATCTAGAAGGTCATAAGTGTCGGGCGCGATGGAAAAGTTTGATTCCCACCGCAAGTACAAGTAAGTAAGATTAGCCAAGGTACAAGGTGTTTATCCACGGTTGAAAAAAGCAAGGAAGAATGGAAATACAGATCTAAGAACTAAACATTAGAATATTGGAAACCACGGTTATGCCAATATTTAGGCATGGCATGGAAAAGTGGACGTTTCGAAAGGCTTAGTAAAACTTGTTGAATGTATTCATAAGGAGTTATGTCGGGATAGCTTGAGATACTATTTCAACTAACCATATATCAAACCGTAAGCTTTCCAAAATATTTGAGTCGGATCACAATTTCTGCACTGAAAGAAAGCTTAAGATGGTTAGACCATGATTCACGAGTGATAAATGAAAGATAGCCAAGGATTACAGTTTTTGGCCACCCATTTGGGGTCAAATGAAAACCAATTGTGCTTGATAGGGCAGAAAGGGGTCGTAATAAAGAACTGAAAGAAAATCAGAACCACATCACAGAGGCTAAAGAGAGAAGCTTTGAATAAATTGAAAAGGAAGGAGTCTACGAGCTGTGTTGACCTCAGGTGGCTTGGTGATCAATGATGTGTTAATGACAGTAGCAGCAGTCGGACTGCACTAGATAGATATTGTTCACGATTTTGATTTGACATGAATGAATATAAGTTAGCACAATTACAAGGCACAATTATTTTCACCTTTCAAGTGGTGTCAAGAACAATTTTTTCCCGCGACTCAGCAATAATACAACCTATTAGCCTTCTTTTGAATTTCACTAAAGGTTAAGGTTACATAAGTCAATTCCTCACAATCATTAGCTTTCTTCGTCAATTGATAGAAACAATAGGAGGTTATACTGCTTAGCAAAAGTGCAAGAAAAAAAAACGAATGGGAATTCATAGTTGTTTATTACATAAAGATTATTATAGCATGCCAGAATGAAGAAAAAGTAAATAGAAAAGAGCAGGCGAAGGAATAGGCATGTGTACGTGGAGAGAAAAAGGAGGGGCGATAAATCCTATTAAAAACAAGAATAGACCTAAACACAAAAACCATAGATGAGGCCCAAATCAAGCCCTAGGGTTTTTGGAGTAGGCCACTACGTGGAATAGACCACTTTTTGCAATAGATCACATGCGTGGAGCCGAAAAAGGTGGGCATGGGAATTAAATATTCCGTTCGCCTCCGGTAGAAAAGCAGGTGCATGTGCATTATAGGGACCACACTATTGTTCTTGATCTGTTGCAAACCAGTTTCTCTGTGTGCACTTGGAGATAATCAGCTTAGTCTGAGTGAGACTAACTACTATGCAGGCATATTTTAATTAAATATTTAATATACCTAATCAAGGTAGAGTATAGAGTTGGTTAGGTATTTAATATAATGCTTTCTGGCTTCTCCCGCTTTCCATATTTCTCTGTTGTAGTTTCTATAATTTTGTTACTAAAGTATTATATTTTCATCATATTTTGATACATTTTATTATAATTAACCTAACTTCACTTCTTGAGTGTGGTCGCTATAATATACAAGTACCGAAAGGCAAAGCAATCCTTCGGGCTCCCAGAAAAAATCTAACGAGCCGCAATCTAAGGGTTCAGTCTTTGTGTACCTATTAAGACGCTGTTTTGCAAAAATCAATAAGTTATAAACTAAGATAGAAAGAAACGAAACAATAAAACCAAAAGGTTATGCATAGGATGGAAAGGTAAAAAGATGAGGAAGAAAAGAGAACGCATATAATTTTAGGAAACCAATAGGTTCATATCAAGTACCCCAAAACTATGCAACTTAAAACAAAGAACTGAAATACAACTTACTTTTTCACATCATGAGCTTCAATGGAAAATTTATTGTCTCTAAAATAAAGATTTTCAAGCTGGTTCCAAAGAAATATCTAGAACAAGATAAAAAAAAAAAAAAAAAAAAAAAAAAAAAAAAAAAAAAAAAAAAAAAAAAAAACATTAACCAAGATGTAAACCGTAGTACACTCATATCTATTCAAGTTTAAAGAATTAAAATAGAAAACAAGAGCCAAGAGATCATATGGTATGAGCTCTAACAAAATTCTAAGAATCAATAGATTGATTTAAAAAGGAAAATCAAAGGCTTAATGCCGGTCAGGATATAAAATAAGAGCTCTGAGTCACGATGTCCTTCTAAATATCAAAATTCATTAAGATCCGATCACCCACTCGTATGTTATAAATACCTCATTTTTTCTGATTTTTCTCCTTCCTTTAGCCCCCCAGATGATCGAATCTGGGCAAACGACTTTATCAAGTCAATTTGTGCAGCTCCCTGACACGCCTACCAATTTTCATCGTCCTAGCACGTCCAGAAGCACCAAACTCCCCAAATCACTGAGCCCCTCCCCCAAACTCCCCCGAAAAGAGCGAATCCAGTACGGTTACGTCAATTAAGTATCAAGGACATTTACTTATTCTATCCGCCAAGCTTCATCCAGATTCCTCCACTCCAAGTTTTTTCCATCTCCCCCCAATGTCAAAAGATCTGGTCGGGATTTGAAATAAGAGCTCTGAGACATGAATTCCTTCTAAATATCAAATTTCATTAAGATCCGATCACCTATTCGTAAGATAAAAATACCCCAATTTTCACGTTTCCCAAGAATTCTGGTTTCCCCCTCCAAGTACCCCCAATGTCACAGGATCTGGCCGGAATTTAAAATTAGAGCTTTAAAGCACAAGATCCTTCTAAATATCAAATTTCATTAAGATCTGGTCACCCTTTCGTAAGTTACAAATACCTCAATTTTCAAAATTACCCCCCCCCCCTACTCCACCAAAGAGAGCAGATACGGCTATGTCAGTCACGTATCTTAGACAGGTTTTTATTCTTCCCATCCAGTTTCATCCTGATCTCTCCGCTTTAAGTATTTTCTTAGATTTCCGGTCCCCCCAACTGCCCCCCCCCAATGACGCTGGATCCGGTTGAGATTTATAATAAGAGATCTGAGTTACGAGGTCCTTCTAAATATGAAGTTTCATGAAGATCCGATCTCTCCTTCGTAAGTTAAAAATACGTCTTTTTATCTAATTTTTCAGAATTAACCCTCCCCCCCCAATAGAGCTGATCCGTTCCAATTATGTAAATCACGTGTCTAAGAATTCTTCTTATTTTTCCCACCAAGCTCCATCCCGATCGCTCCAATCTAAGCGTTTTCCATAATTTTAGGTTCCCCCACCCCAAACTCCCCCCAATGTCTGATCATATCAAATTTGATCGGTTTGTTTGCATGCTAGAATTATAGGGAATCAAGGGATATTTTGAAAGGCTGGCAAAATGATTGGTGCTTACAAAAGGAGTTAATTTTCATAATTATGGTTTTTGTGTCATTTTAACCGTTTTATATATATATATATATATAAAATCCTCAAAGCAAGAAGATTAGGTATGAGCGTTTAGGCCTCCAAAACCAATATAAAATGTTTAACTTATTCTTCGACTTTGGTAATGGATGCTGAGTAATATACTTCATGGTATCTTATGTTCAAGAAATGTGGTATTTTCTTGAATTTTAAGTTGAAATTGTGACATTTATTCTGATTCAAAGAAAGCATACAATTGAAAACATGGTAATTTTCAGCATCGTGGAGAGGTCAAACGGTTTACTAATGTGCCAAATTTCTGGGTTTTACGAAACCTTTTTTTGGTCCAAAGTTCTGGAAATATATCAAATGCTAATAAATAGAAAGAAGTAACTAAATATTTTTTCGTCTCATGAGACTACTCATTTCGTTTTTGGCTTAGAATCTTGATTTTGTTATGTTCTTTTTCTCTACTTTTTTTTTCATTTATCCTTTGGCCAGTTTTGAGCTCTTTGGTTGATTTTGTATCTATATTTTGATAATATGCTTTAAGCTTAAACTTTTATGGCAGCGGAAAACTGTTACTTTTTATCTCCAAAGACTTTGAGGTATTATTTGTATGTTTATGCCAATAATGGTAATTTGTCATTTTAATAAAAAGCAATTTTAATTGTCTCTGTTGCTTTTAGCCCTGGATTTTTTTATTCATTTATTGTCTAAGACTTACTGAATACATTTTCTACATGCCGGGAAGCTAATGAGGGTTTTCATGTGCATATTTTATGTTCTTACTCCATCTCTTAAGCAGCGTTCACATGCATGTCTAGCTAGAATCCCACGTCTAGACATTTGTCTGGCCAGAGATCAATCTCCCGACAACTACTGTTCATAAGTAAAATTCGGTGCTTGGCTAGATAAGTTATAGCTAAGTATCAAGTTCCAGAACCTAGAACTCAAAGTCTAGGATTTTTGATTACAGCGAATCAAAATGTGTCAAGTTTCACTGTTTTCATCATTTATGTTTACATTTTTAAACTGAAATTTAATTTTTGTTTTCTCATTAATCTTTTTTCATTTTAGGTAAATATGCTACACCATACATTATAGTGAAGCACACTAAGGCAATTGTTTTGGCTTGTCTCATCCGTTATCTTGTAACAATAAAAACAGGGACTACAATTTTGAACATTTTACCCGCATAAGCTCTCTTGATCGGCTTTAAATGACAACTGTAATCTATTTGAAAGTAAGCCCCAATCGACCACTTGGTCGATACGATGACCCCTGGAAAAAAAAATAAAAAATAAAAAATAAACACGCACCCGTTATTTGTCTTCTGGCAAAAAATACGAAATTCCACATTTTTGTAGATAGGACCTTGAAAATTTCGCTATAGGGTTCTCTGATACGCAGAATGCGATGATGTGATTTTCATTAAGATTCTGTGACTTTTAAGGGGTGTTTTCCCCTATTTTCTAAAATAAGGCAAATTTTTTCAGGCTCGTAACTTTTGATGACAAAGAAATCAAAATTTGATGAAACTTATATATTTAAAATCAGCGAGAAAATCTGATTCTTTTGATGTATATTTTAACATCAAAATTCAGTTTTTTAGAGTTTCGTTTACTATTGAGCCGGGTCGCTCCTTACTACAGTTCATTACCACGAACTGTTTGATTTAATGGGAAGCAGTGCCTCTAGGAGCGCAGCATCTCCCAGCAGCATTAAAACATTTAAAACGGACAGCATTAACTTATAAAATGTGGATTTTGACCGAAGATTTTGACTTCAGAATGATTCTTTTGTTTATTAATTTTTTTTTGTTATTAGGATTATACGTCTATGAAGAATAGACTTAACTGGTTTTTCTTTTACGTAGGCCTTGTAATTATACCTGTCGTGCTCTCTTGGCAAAGTTATTTTTATTCATTCTACTTTTTTAGGAACTAAGGGGAGTCACCTGAAATCAGTAAATGGGTCTCTGTGTCCCACGGTTCTTGAGCTGCCAACCCCTAGCTTAGAATTTATTTGGATATAGATAAGTTTTCAAAAATAAATCTGCATATGATCTCCTTTGCTTATTCCAGTTAGTTCAAGTTCATAAAACTTGTTACTTTGCTTACCAGAATTTCATCAGAATATTATACGTCAAATACATTGAAAAGCACATTGATAAAAGCAAATAGACCTACATAAATAAGTTGAATGAAATTAAAATTTAAACTTACCCTTTTAATTGTGACTTTTATTTCCAGGGTTCCAGCTTATCATGGTTCCAGGGCCTAGCAAGTTCAGTCCATGTCGCCTTATTTCAGGTTATGTCAAGGAAGTTGAGTTTATATATAAGAATTTAAACACAACTACAGGGCATAATCTAAAGGCAGCTTAATAGAAATTCAGTTTAATTTAAATATATTTTTCAAAACCACAGGGGAGGGGCAGTTTCTTTTCAGTTTTCAATGATGATACTAAATTATTTGTTAATATGCACTCCAAGATACCTTTCTAGTTTGGAATGTTTTTCCTTTCCCATTTTTCCCTTTCGGCTGAGACAGTTTACTTCCTGGCGGCTTTCCACGACTTGTTAAGAAGCTGAGACTTGCTACACGTAGAAGACTACTACTAGATTACTACTCGCGAAACTGAGACCAGTACACATGAAAAGGAGATGCTTGCTTCACAAAAAGGAGAAGAAACTCACAAACAAAACACAGCAGTATTTTTTTTTTGAATTAGTATTTTTTGCTGCAAAAATAAATTGATTATACTTTTATTTGTCCTTTTAATCTAGTTTTTATAATTCAGATATAGACTTATATAGGTCCAGATTGAATGAGCACTTAGCTAAAAGGAATTTCGAATGGAAATGCGGTTTACTTCGGTTTAATTCGGGTATGTTTAGTCTCTTGTCTAGTTGGTTTAAGCGATATAAATTTTTTTCAAGAGGTAGATTTTTCTTTTCTGTGGTAGAAAAGTTGATAACTTGTAAAAGTTGAAGTTTTGTATCTTTGCAATTGGAGGGGATAGAAGACATCCAGTCTGCAGTTTAGGTTGTGCTATGGCCAGAACAAATGTCTTGGAATTTTCAAGTTTCGAAAGGAGAAATATTTTGGAAAAATTGTTAAGCTGCTCTGAAGGAAGATAAGAAACAGGGATAGAACTTCACAGATGTTGCAACTGCAGAACAACAGCTCTTTGATTGCTCCCGAACTCTTTCTCCTCACACAAAGATCCATTTTAATTTAGTCTTGGAAAGCATACTGAAATTATTGTCGTTTTAAAGTTACTGATTACGTCTAACACACAACCCATGTGTGTGACGTGACGCTAAAGCCTAGTTAACGTTTTTGAATAGTCTTTTTTTGAATGGAGACACAGACGTGCAAGGAAATCGATTTAAGATGCAAGGAGTAACTGTGTATTCCTTTACTAGATTGTAATACTTAGGAGAGACAAAACAAATTTCAAAACCATAACACCCTACTAACGTAATGATTCTTCCTTTTATAACGATTCTTTTCCGCAGTTTATTATTTTTCTTCAGCAGAAATTACTTTACTGATTAGCTCTCTATGAAGCACAATTTATTGAGTACCACTTTTTTTCCTTTTCCCTAAATGTCTGAATTCATGTAGAGCCCAAGGTATGGGGTAAAGGGTGTGGCAAGTGGATATACATATTGTAATACGAATACAACAAGAACTTGAATTCTGGATTTATTTCTTAGAAAATAGTAGTAACCTAGAAAGATAGTTGATTACTTAAGACTGTCCTTAATTTTGCACTATCTTACTTCTACAACTAGAAATGCTAGGATTCTAGAAATCTCTGACTTCTAGAGATGGAATCCTACATGGGAATCACAATTTGATAATTTAAAAATTTGCTCAAATGATAAAAACGATAAACCAAAGTTATCTTTTGGGTTTTAAGATATTTTGAGCAATTAGAAGAATACGATGAGAGTATTTATTTGAGTTTTATGGAATATTTTGTTGATTTAACTTAAACTGTTCAATCTACCAACCAGTTGGAATTTCTTTGAGACTTGCAAAACTCGTATACCTAAGGGGCATGCAATTTATGTTGTATTTCTATTTCTACTAGCGTTTTAAGCAAATTTTAAAACGAAATTATTTGGGGATTACTAAGGGGATTACTGATATTTAGGGATACCTAAATATCACTCAAATACCTGTTTTTATTAAGTAAACAGGAATTTCTCGCATCATGAATAAGTGTCAAATCGACATACAACAAAGTCACTAAAAAATGCAACAAATGGCATTCTTTGAGAACTGTGAGCCAACAGCTCTTGCAGCCACAATTAGTCTCACTACCCGTTTGAGGTATACGTGTTTGAAGTTGCAAATGGTTGCTGTCTCAAGTAGTCATAGCAGCAGCCACAGTAGTAGTAAACAGGGGATTTTTTATGGATGGGGGGCTAGGGGACACATGCCCCCAATAATGAGGAGAAAAAATATTATATATCCCATGCCCCTTGACAATCCAGATACAGACGCCTCTTGTTCCCCAATAAGAAATGCTGTTTATTCACCTCTGGTAGTAATAATATTGGTCATGAAAGTATAAAGTCAATGCCCTGCCACTCCGAAAATATTACTATAATACCTATTTGATAACCAGAATGCACTAAGCATCTTTCGATCTAGTTTAATATCCCCCTCAGCATTTCCCAAAAGGTTCATCTTTATACTCTTACTTAGTCTTTTATGAGAAACTCAAAATTAAACACACCCCCTCCCCATTTTTACAATGATATCTACTTTTAAAGAATATGCACATTAAAACTTAAAACGAACAGAAATTACTCCGTATATGAAAAGGGCTGTTCCCTCCTCAACGCATATTGGAATATGATATCTTCAGAGGCATGGCTACAGACTGTTTTGAACAGTGTGGCTATTTCATATTTTGATCAGTGTTTCGGGTGGCTCAGAAAAAGGGGGAGGCCATCCTATGGCCTTTGCCATCATATTTATGATCAACATATCCAAAAAGCTAGCCATTCCCGAGATATTGTTGGTGCGTTTTTGATAACCAGCAGACACATAGTGTGTTTTGATTCTGTATTCGCACCCTCAGTATTTGCTGCAAGTATTTACAAGTAGATTATCTGAACTCAATTGCTAGTAAAAAAGGTTTTAGTACCAAACCTATTTTGTCATTCAAATGTTGCTTGTTGTCTATTAAAATCGCCACACCCATGCGCAGAGTGGCTTAGGTACATTTGGGCTAAAATTTCACATATTTATATCATAATAAACAGGTATTGCTCAAACAACATCATTTCCAAAATGTCTCTTCGTAATGATCTTGTTTTGATTGTTTTCATTGTTATAAGAAGACGAGTCCGTTCAGGAATCAGATCAGGTTAAAGCACACATATACACAAATTAGTTTTTCACAATATCTTCCCCTAAAAGGGGCTAGGTGGGCTTTATGTATTTTTTGCTTCCATCAAGGCACTTTGTACAAAAAGGCATGTAGAAGCTTCGGAAGAGCTTCATTTGATTGGAAATTAAAGCTCCTAGGGACCTTTCTAAGATTCAAAATTGACTGGAGGGCAATCAGCTCCCTCCCGAGTCCTCTTTTTTCCAAATTCATCTGGTTAAAATTGTATCCATTTTGTTTAGAGTATTTGAAAAGTCCAATAACAGTGGCTTCATTATTTGACTTAATCATTATTGAGTTTTGCATACTGAAATAAATAACCCAAGTTATATGTTTCCTATGTGCTCTGCCACCCGTAACTTTTTTTCAGTTTTTGCTTCATCAAAGTTGATTCAATGAACAGGTAGCCTACATGGGTTGAAACAAGAGAGATGCAATGTGGGAATAGATGTGCCAAATCTTTCTTTGAAAACATCAAAAGATATTTTTCATATTCATACCAGAAAAAAAGGTGGAGGGGTGGGGTATTCGTTTGCGGGTAGTAATTGTGAATGAAAACAAGTAATAAAAGACAACAAAAGGTAAGTTAAGGACAACTACGAGCTATTCGTTAGGAGACAAACAAAGGCGATATTACGACATTTAATTTCTGAGCCACATCAAAGTCAAATTTGCCAACAAAAAACGAAGTTTTATGAACATTATATGGTTTTTACATGATTTTAACATCAAGCTTGTAATTCAGAAGTCAAGAAATTGGCTTAAAAAGCTTAAAATACTCATTTAAAAAGTTTTATTCCTAAATCATATGTAGATTATCATTAATAACACTGTACATAACAAAACCAATATCAAACAGTCTGTGGTAATGAACTGTAGTAAGGAGCAACCCAGCTCAATAGTAACCAAAACTCTAAAAAATTGAATTTTTGACACCAATAGCTACACCAAAAACATTGCGTTTTAATGCTGATTTTAAATATATAAGTTTCATCAAGTTTGGTCCTACCCATTGAAAGTTACAAGCCTGAGAAAATTTGCATTATTTTAGAAAATAGGGGGAAACGCCCCCTAAAAGCCATAAAATCTTAACGAAAATCACACCATCAGATTCAGCGTATTAGAGAACCCTGCTGTAGAAGTTCCAAGCTCCTATCTACAAAACTGTGGAATTTTGTATTTTTTCCCAGAAGGCAGATCACAGATGCATGTTTATTTGTTTGTTGTTTTTTTTTGAGGGGTGATTGTATTGACCCAGCTGTCCTAGAATGTTGCAAGAGGGCTCATTCTAATGGAAATGAAAAGTTCTAGTACCCTTTTTAAGTGACCAAAAAAATTTGAGGGCACCTAAGCCCCCTCCCACGCTAATTATTTTCCCAAAGTCAATGGATCAAAATTCTGAGAGCCATTTTATTCAGAGTAGTCAAAAAACCTTATAATTATGTCTTTGGGGAAGACTTACTCCCCCAAAGTCCAAGTGGGAGGGGCTACAAGTTACAAACTTTGACCAGTGCTTACATGTAGTAATGGTTATTGGGTTTACAGGCATGTACCTGTACCAGTGTACAGGCGTTTTCAGGATGATTTTTTGGTTGGGGAGAGGGGTTGGGAAGAAGAGGAAAGGCTGGGGGAACTTTCCATTGAGGAATTCGTCATGGTGGAAGAAAATTTCCATGAAGGGAGCACAGGATTTACTAGCATTATTTTAAAAAAAAACAATGAAAAAATAAATATGAAAAAGTTTTTTTTCAGCTGGAAGTGAGGAGTAGCATTAAAACTTAAAACGAACATAAATTATTACCATATGAGGGGCTCACCTCCTCCTAATACCCTGCTCTTTATGCTAAAGTATTTTTAATAATTTCAACTATTTATTCTATGGCCTTTGTGATTCAGGGGTCATTCTTAATGAATTGGGACAAAATTTAAGCTTTAGTGTAAAGAGCGAGGTACTGACAAGGGGGCAAACCCCCTCATATATATAATGAAAACATGAGAATACAAAACTTCTTTACATTAGCTAATTTATAACTTACATATATCTTTTACTAATAAAATGATTCGTAAAAAATTAAAAGTTCTAGTTGCCTTTTTAATTAACCAAAAAATCGGAGGGCAGCTAGGCTTCCTCCCCTGCTCTTTTTTCTCAAAATCATTCAATCAAAATTATGAGAAAGCCATTTAGCCAAAAAAAAAATATGCAAATTTTGAACATTTTATAAACATTTTTAAACGTTTAAATTTAAACATTTAAAAATGTTTAAAAAATTGAAACATTTTTTTTTGGCTGATGGTTGGGAAACGCTGTTTCCTTGTCTTATCTAAGTGTAATCCAAAAACCAGAGGAAATAAGTATCAATCTGCTTACCTGTTTTGCTAATAAGTGACCCTATAGAGCGGTGAATTACGCTAACTCGCATTTTTAAGGTCAATCTTGTTATTTAAGGTTTAACATTATTTTAATTAGCCCACGTGTACGATTTGTTTCAAAATTAGCGCTTGCGCACTGTTGTCACTATAACAACGATAGAGTTATGGAGAAAAATAAAGGATCGTCTAATACAGTTGCCCAAAAAAGACCAAACATTCGCCCAAAAAAGGTGTTGATGAGTGCAAAGGTTGTGACTCTAAATTGCAAGAAGACGATTTTGCATTGCTTTGCGACTCATGCAAATCCTGGGTATGCATCGTATGCTTGGAAATGACAGAGCCGGAATACAAATTATTCACAAAAATGACTCGGAGGCTCGGGTCACTTTGGTTCTGCTCCGTATGTAAACAAAAGAAAAACACGATCAACCAAGGGCTGACATCTGCAGAAATTAAAGATATTTTGAGGGGTGAGATTCAAACGTCATTTAAGGCGATGGAGGATAAGTTTTACGCTTTATTAGAGCCTATCCAACGGAAAGTAGCTGAAATCGAGAATGACCTGAAAAATAAGTGCACACTTTCCGACGTCAAGGATTTTGCCGAGAACTTAATAGGGGTAAAGTGTCAGAGCTTGGAAAAAAGCCTAACTGAAAAATTTGTGAAAAAGGACGAGGAAATCACTGTCAGTAGCTCGAACTTAAGTTCATTTTATGTGTCAGATATTGTGGAAAAACAAAAAAACCTGATCGTGTTTGGTTTAGCTGAAGACGCTACTTTGTCATCTCATAGACAACAAAAAAGACCGATTGCAAATTTTTCAACGACAAGCTACTTGTACTTTGCCCTGCGAAATGTAGCTACTCAGTTAGACTTGGTAAACATACGCCTGGTAAGATCAGGCCTATTAAGTTGATGTTCAAGACACCGGTAGAACGTGATACAGCTTGTTTCTTTCTGATGACCGAGACTGCTAGTATCAAAGCTACATACCCCTTGTTCAAAGTCTCTCATGATCTTACTACGATTGAACTGTTGGAAAAAAAGAAGTACGACGCCCTGAAACAGGAGTTGAAATCAAAATTGGACGCTGGCGAAACTAACTGGAAAATAAAACGTAGCAAAAACGGACTAACCCTCGTGAATAATAACTCTTTTCGTGAAACCCCAAATAGCTACGCGAGCATCGAAGAGTGACTCCCTAAAAAAGTTGAAGTGTCTGAATGATAAATTTTTGGTGACATATACAAATGCAGACTGCCTGTTATCTAAATGGGAAGAGTTTAGTGAGCTAATAAAGCAACGTAAACCGCATTTAGTTGTTGTTACCGAAGTCTTACCAAAACATTTCCATAACCCGTCTATTTTTTTTCAGCCGCTACCACAATATTATTTAGTATCTAATAATTCAGCTAAAAGAGGGATTTGTATTTATATTCATTGTTCTGTTAAGTTTTCTGTGGTTGTTGATTCGTTAGTAGACTCAGTGTCGGAGTGTCTTTTGGTTGATGTTAAATTGCCTTATCATAGTAGTTACATGTATATTGCAGCTTTTTATCGTAGTCCTAGTGTGAATTTATCGAGTCCAGTTAATAATAACAATATTCTAGCGTGTATTTCTCGTCTTGTTGGTCGTAGTTCAAAGTTCCTTATTCTAGGTGACTTCAATTTACCTTTGATAGATTGGAGTGCGCATAGTACGAGTTTGTCCACTTCATCGTATGAGCAGCAATTTTTAGATAGATTGGATGATATGTACTTATACCAACATATTGTTAGGCCAACTCGAGCCAGGAATGATGCTATTCCATCAATTTTAGATCTGGTTATTACCAAGTCAATCGATGATATTTTGAGTGTAGATTTCCGTCCGCCTTTAGGTAAAAGTGATCATGTTGTGTCAGATATTTACATGAATATTGATGCTCAACAGAGAGGTTTTGAGTTTTATCGGCATGATTATGCTAAAGCTGATTATGAATCAATGCGACAATTTATTTCGTCTATTAATATCATGTATGAACTAAAAAATAATCATGTTTCTCCGGACACCGCGTTTGATTTTGTAAAAAAGGTGTTGAGGGAATGTAGGGATAAATTTGTTCCTTTGGTGAGGAATTTTTCCGGTCGCAGAAATAATCCTAAACTTCCAAGACAAATACTCCAAGCAATACGTGAAAAAAATAGGCTTTGGCGGTCTTATATTGAGTCACGACATAGTAAAGTAGTCAGACAAGGGTATTTGGATACTCAGTTGCAAGAGGATTCAGGTGAATGGCATGCGTATTCACTAGCAAGAAACAAGGTCACTCGGCTTCTTAGGGCTAATCGTGAAGAGCTTGAGTCGCGTATTATTCACTCAAGCACCGCATCACCTAAAATATTTTGGAAATATGTAAATAGCAATAAGCCTAGCCTTGCACCATCTTCATCTACGTTCACACATCAGGATAAACACCAAAAGATTGATAGTGATTCTGAGAAGGCTCTTATTTTTAACTAAATTTTTTCTTCAGTTTTTCTTAAAACGTAGCCAATTCATTCAAATGAAGCTAATTTTGTATCTCAAGTAGAGTCGATTGCGTCGCCGGACATTCTTGTTCCATTTGATGATTCAGGTTTCTCATTGAATGAAGTTTATACTATTCTTATAAAATTGGATACGTCTAAAGTGCCGGATATAGACGGTTTCCCGAACATAATGATAAGACAAATTGCTCATGAAATTGCAGAACCACTTACCTATATATTTAACTTATCTTTGGCGCATGGACTGTGTCCGTCAGGGTGGAAAAAGGCCTTGGTAAAGCCGCTTCACAAAAGTGGCTCCAGGTCAGATTTTAAAAATTATCGGCCAATTTCAATCACGTCTATTTTTTGCCGACTGATGGAAAAGTTGATTGTTTCACGCGTTCAAAAGTATTTTGACGGAAATCATCTTTGGAATCCTGCTCAGCATGGCTTCCGAAAAACTAGGTCTTGTAATACTCAGCTTCTTGAGGTTACTTTGGATTTTCAACGTTTTGCCGATTTAGCTATACCCTTTGACTGCATTTACATCGACTTCTCGAAGGTATTCGACAAAGTCTCAATACCCACCCTTCTTAAAAAATGTGCAGCTTATAAATTGGGTAAAAAAATAATTGCATTTATTGCTGATTATCTAAATGGAAGAACTCAGCTGGTTGTTGTTGGTGAAGCTATGTCATCCTCAATTGATGTGTTAAGCGGAGTCCCCCAGGGTAGCTGCCTGGGTCCAATTTTATTGTGTTTATTTATTAATGATCTGCCTTCCTCTGTTCAGCATTCTACTGTCAAGATGTTCGCGGGAGATGTAAAACTTTATCTACCAGTACGAGACCAAAACGATGTGCAACTTTTGCAGGGGGATCTTGACTCTCTAACTTATTGGTGCGAATCTAATTCCATGTTCATAAACCCTTCTAAGTGTGTTGTTCTACACTATGCTCGTAAACTCCCACCTGTGCATACTTACCAGCTGTCTGGCATACAAATCCCTTCTAACAAAATAGTGCGTTACCTTGGTGTTTACTTTAATACCCAATTGAAATTTGATAAGTATGTTTCGGAAATTGTAAAGAATGCGAATTATCGTTTATCGTCTATAAGGAGAAGCTTTAGTAGGTTCAACCTTCGTAATTTCTTACTACTATACAAATCAATGGTCCGCCCTCTTCTTGAGTATAATACTTCTGTTTGGTTTCCATTAAGTCTAACGGATGAGCATAGGATAGAAAAGGTTCAGAGAAGGACCACTAGATTGGTCCCATACCTTCAGCGCCTTTCTTATCCGCAGAGGCTTTCTAGGCTTCAACTCCCGTCGTTGAAGTTTCGTAGACGTCGCAGTGACCTTGTAAATGTGTTTCGTATAATTAAAGGAGTGGATGATGTTGATCCAAATTTATTTTTTAAATTTAGCCATTATCACTCTACTCGTCAGCATGATTATAAATTATATCCCCCAAAACCACTGAAAAAAATTGGTCAATTATCTTTTGTTAGTAGAGTTGCCGGACCATGGAATGGTTTGCCTTTGGAGGTTGTCGAGGCAGAGAGTGTTCGAAATTTTAAGAGTGCATTAGTAAGTACGCCTTTTTATTTAGACGCTTTTGTTGTGTAGTGTCGTTTTATTTAGAAGTTTTTGCTGTTTAATTTGTCGTTGCCAATTTACTTTAGATTAGTATTATGATTTTGTGTTTTTGTGTTTTTGCGACAAGCATTAATGCTTACCGCTATTGTAATAATAAATAAATAAAAATAGAAAAGTGAGGTCAAGACCTTGTTTAAGTGCTTATTTACCTCAATTGCTAAACTGGGAAAACAGTCTTTTTTCTTTTTGTAAGCAATTAATGATCTTTAATCCATTATATTGCTGATTTTCCAATCAACTTCTTGCACATATTTTATTCAAAAACAAAGCAAACCAAAAAAACATATTGATTTTCGGATCTAACGAATACATAAATAGAGGTGAACAATTTAAAAACTTCACTAAAATTCAATAAACTGTTCTCTTATTTTTTTGGTTTTAATTTTTTTTTAATAGGTAGCGTAACGAGTGAATTCGGCCTTGCTATTTATTTTATGCATCTCTGACTTCCACCATAATCATGTTTTACTGACTTCGAGAAGAATTATTAAGTGCTGTTCTCATAAAGAGCTAAGGCGTTTCGCGACTTCACTTATCTATTTTAATCTAAGTAATGGCATCTAAAGACGAATTGGCTTGCGTTTACGCTGCACTTATCCTTCTTGACGATGATGTAGATATCACAGTAAGTTTGTTCTAAATAATTTTCGTTAACTTTCATAAGTAAAATCTAGAAGATTTAATCAGTAGCAGCTTTAGGCCTCATAATTGGGGGGGGGGGTGTTGGCAAGGGGCACCGTAGTAGTATAAAAATACAGAAAGAAAAGTAATTACATCCCGGTAAACTGAGATGAAATTCCATTACATATGTAGGCCTACTACTCTAGGCAGGCTACGTATTTCCACGTTAGGATGGGTGGAAGTTATCAATGAAATGAATGTTATACCTGAACTCGTAACGAAATTCTGATCAATAGTATGTATATTTCTTGGGTATTTCATTATTTTGTAAGGCAGAAAATTTATCAGTAATAATAGGTAATTTGGGGATGAGTCCTTTACATAAATAGGGACAATGTGGACACTAGGCTGCTCAATGTACATTTTCTCTGCTCTTTTTTAAGGTACAAATCATTATGAATTGAAATTCAACACCTCATTTCTATTACACCTTGATTAGAATAGGCCTAATGCCAATTGAAGTAGGCTAGGCTGACTACAAATAGAGTGGGTAAGTTCCACTGGTCTATGCAGGTAGTGAAGAAATAAACTTAACTCTATAGTTAGAATTTCATCCTGAATCCATATTTAACATGCATTTGCTTTAGAAATTAACTTCACCCTGATCGTTATATATAGCCTACCATTTAGGGTAGGATATAGACTATATTTTCATGTTAGGGGTGGGGTTGGGGATAAGTTTATACTTACCTCTATAGTCTGAATTGCATCCTTTATTCACATTTAATATTCATTTGGGTAAACTTCTAGTTAATTGACTTCTTGCTATCTTGGAAGGGTTTAGGTTAGGAAAATGAAACTTTCAGGGATGGGTCTACAGGCTAAAGTATGTCCTGGGAAGTTATTTTAAAGTACCTACCTCCACTCCTCCCTCTAGAGGGCCCTGAAATTTGCCTACATGACAGGTCTATACCTATTGAAATTTTGACAAAACAACATTTTACCTTAATTTTCAGTTACTAGTTGCTTTTTCTCTGCCTTTAGTTCTGAAAATGCAATTCCTGTTATTTGAGTAGAATTTTGAGCCATATCAATGTTTTTTTTTCAAAATTTAGGAAATATATTTGCATATCTTTTAAACCTTATAAATTGGGATTGAGCAAAGATATGAAGCTGAAAACAATTTTGTTGTACTTCAATTAAGCAGAAGATCTATTTTGCAAGGTTTCACTTTTATAAAACATATTTTAAAGGTCATCAAAGGTCAGGGCCCTGTAGAGAGAGAAGTAGTAGAGGTAGGTACTTTAAAATACCTTCCTTGGACATACTTTAGCCTACATTTGCATTTAGCATCAGAAATAAACTTTATCCACCTCCCAAGTGTGTAAATATGCACCTCAGATTGACATAAATGTAGGGGTAAAGGTCACTTCAGACACAAATGTTTGGTAAAATTCTAGTTAATTGACTTCTTGCTATCCCAGAAAGGGTTTAGGGTATGAAAATGAAACTTCCAGGAATGGGTGTACAGGCTAAAGTATGTCCTGGGAAGGTATTTTAAAGGGCCAATGTTGATATTACTGGAACAAATTTTTGGGGTCATGAAACTATTGTTAATAGATGCATTTTGAATTTTTGAACATCTTTTCTCTCTGGCAAAGCTACTACAAACTCACCATTACAGAGTTATTTCCAGCCCAAATATTCTTGTATTTATACATATAGAATTGTAATTATGTACCAATACCTAGTGTGGTATTTCTTTATTTCCACTGTACAAGACAAGAAAAAACTCCTACATGCATCTTTCATTCAAGCTTCAAAGCTCTATGTGCTGATGTCTGGGAGGTTACAAGCAGCCTCAAGAGGATGAAATTGAGATTGTTTAAATACTTGTTTTGTGTAAATAGCAGCTTATTTGAAATTTTGTGAATAATTAATTAGTATGATCATTCTCAAGTTACATGATTGTTATCTTAAGACCAGAGTGATTGACTGACTGACATTTGCGGCCATCCAAGAGAATACACCAGGAATGCACAGTATTTCTAAAGTGTTGAAAGAATGTGACCTAGGAGTAATTGTTGACAGTGATCTTAAATTTAGCACTCATGCTAAGAAGGCAGCAGCATCAGCTAGCTCATCATTAGGGCTCATAAAAAGAACAATTTCCTCCCATTCTCCTAAAATTCTGAGCCTTTTGTATAAAAGACTTGTTGTTTGGCCAAGGCTTGAGACAGGCATGGTCCTTGCATCCCCCTTTTTTAAAAAAGATGTTAAAATTCTTGAAGATGTCCAGAGAAGAGCCACTAAGATGGTGAGTGGACTGCATGAATTCCCTTACCCTACAAGGCTGTGCAGGCTGAAACTCCCAACTCTGGTTTATAGAAGAAGATGGGGTGATGCCACTCTGGTTCATAAACTTATTAATTCAAAGGAAGTTCCTGGTCTTCTTCCTCTGGCGTCTCAGGATTCTTGTACAAGGGGACATAACTTGAATTTATCCAGGCATTTCTCCTCAAAGTGGCAATGTGCCCATTTTCTTACCAACCTAGTTGCCAACCTCTGGAACAAATTACTGCCAGATACTGTTGCTGCCCAAACCACAGACAGCTTTAAGAACCATCTTGACAACAAATGGTCAAAAAAAGAATGGAAGTATAACTGGGAAGCACTCAAATCAGCAACATCAAACCACTAGTCAAGTGTATGTATTCAACTATGTGTCATGTGTTATCAACTCTGGAGTTTCTACAAGGAGAAATCCTTATATTGCTCCAAGCTGCAATTTAAGGTAATTTCATATGAAATCATTAGCAATTTCAAATTTCTGATCAGCAAAAGCAGAAATGATTGCAATTCTATATGTATAAATACAAGACTATTTGGACTGGAATAACTCCATGACAGTGAGTTTGCAGTAGTTTTGCAAGAAAGAAAAGATGTTCAAAAAGTCAAAATGCATCTATTAATAATAGTTTCATGACCCCAAAAATTGTTCCAGTAATGCCAACATTTACCTTTTAAAGCACCCACCTCCACTCCTCCCTCTAGAGGGCCATGAAATTTGTCAGCATGACAGGTCTATACCTATTGAAAATTTTGACAAAACATTTTACCTTAATTTTCAGTTACCAGTTGCCTTTTCTCTACCTTTAGTTATGAAAAATGCAATTCCTGTTATTTGAGTAGAATTCTGAGCCATATCAATGTTTTTTTTTCAAAATTTAGGAAATATATTTGCATATCTTTAAAACTTTATAAATTGGGATTGAGCAAAGTTGTGAAGCTTAAAACAATTTTGTTGTACTCCATTCAAGCAGAAGATCTATTTTGCAAGGTTTCACTTTTATAACATGCATATTTTAAAGGTCATCAAAGGTCAGGGCCCTCTAGAGGGAAAAGGAGTGGAGGTGGCTACTTCAAAATACCTTCCTGGGACATACTTTAACCTTTAGACCCATCCCTGAAAGTTTGATTTTCCTAACCTTACCCCTTTCTGAGATAGCCAAAAGTCAATCAACTAGAATTTTACCATGTTTAGTTTGGATTCAGGATATAATTATGATTATAGAAGTATTTCTTAGGAATAAATGTTTAGTTTAGAACACTTGGAAATGCTAATTCTAGAAGTGCATCCATTTTCTAGCTTTCTAAAATCCCCCTTAAACAAACTAAAAATGTGTAAAGTGGGTAGGGTTTTGAAGCCAAGGAAATGTTGAGGTTGTACAATATAAATGAAATTATATTTCAAATACTATTTCCAGTCATCACTGGTAATTTCTGAATAGTAGGAAGTCAAAAAGATTTTCACATTAGTCAATTTTTTAACTACAAAACTGTTAAAATAGGTTTGCTGAATTCTTAACTCAAGAAAACCACTGGGATAAAGTTCCAGCTAAGGGGCTTGTTGCTATCTTAGAAAGAAGTTGATATATTGTTACCATGATGCAGAAAGCTTTTGCTTGTCGTACGTAAATACAGATATAATAAAGTACTTAGGCTAATTAATATAAATAGACACTAATGCATAAAAAATGCTATTTCAGAACTGATTTTGGGATCCTCCCATTCACACTGGTAATAATCATATTTTTAAGCTGTTCATTTGTCTTAATTTAAGCAATTTCAGCTCTTAATTTGTCTAAAAATTATAGGTACAACTTGTATGGGTGTTGACTTTTAGCTCTAATGCAGTCTGATAAACATATTTTGTTCCACATTTTCAGTTCTGGGGTTGATTCTGAATTTATTCATCAAAATTGCCCTAATTCTACAAAACTGTAAACTTAGAAGGTGTAATCTATGTATTTGCTGATTGTGAAATAATTGCTTCAGATGCAGAGGTAACCTTGTTGCATGCCTTTGTGTAGATTCTACTTGCAGCCTGTCAGAGTTTTTAATGGATATTACATGCAAGGGCAATACTCAACAATAATCCATGCTAATTATGTATGCAATGTTTTAAAGCTATCCAAGTTCAACTTGGAAAATGTTTGTTTCAGAATATGGAAACTAGAATTTCATTGCTTTTTGATATCCATGCTGCATGCTTATCAAATTTTAGTCAAATTTATTTTCAAAGTGGACACAGATCTATCACTGTTTCAGCTTCATCAAATGCTCATGAAAAAATATAATACATGTAAACAAGCTTACTTGTTCTCATAGTAGACAATACAGGTTTTTGTCAATGATCAAAAGCACTGAATTACAGACAAGTTAAATTTGTGCAGTGTATCAATGTTGTCCTTTAAAAGCTTGCTGTCTTCAAAATTTTCTGTCTATACCTATTGAAATTTTGACAAAACATTTTGCCTTAATTTTCAGTTACCAGTTGCCTTTTCTCTACCTTTAGTTATGAAAAATGCAATTCCTGTTATTTGAGTAGAATTCTGAGCCATATCAATGTTCTGGGGTTTGTCTATGTAATTTGACATCTTGTGGAAAAAGCTTGGTTGTTGAGTATTTTATAACAACTGGAAGGTCATTTATAAATGCACAAAACAGTTTGGGAGCTAGGCAGCTCCCCTGAGGAAATTCACCTTTTACCTGAATCAGTGATAAAGAATTACTAGGCTACTTAATCAATAGTTAAGGTTGGGTGAATGAAACTCTGGAATGTATCCAAGGCTTGAAATATATTCTGGGAAGGTGTTATCAAGCTATTATCCCTGCCCTTTTCTTATTTCTAGGGTTTAGAAGAATGCTGAAGTGGGAGGCCTATCTAAGATATGGCCATGTCTCAAATTCTGCCTATCAAATTTTTGACAAAAAAATGTTATACCTTAATTTAGGGTTTTCATAACCTTTTTCATTAGTCATGCCAATCTTTTTCCTAAATGTAAGAAAGATTTACAAATTTTCAAAACTTTCAGTTATGATTTAGCAAAGATATAAGACTCAAAACATTGCAGTAAAATTCTAGTGTAAGGGGTTTCCTACTAAAAACACAAAGAAATGAATGGGATTTCCTACTATCATGGAAAGTAGTCTTTCAGGAATGAATTTAGCAACAACTATATGTTCCAAGAAGATATTTCCAAGTTATTACCTGCTGTTTTCTTTTTTATAGGGCTTTGAAGATTTCATATATACGTACATGACAAGTTTAAACCTGTTTTTATCCTGGGAAAAAATTATTCTGGGAAACTGGGGGTTCAGGCAAAATTTAGGTTTTCTGTTTTGAGGTTTCAATCTCTTTTTACTTGGCTCTAACTTTTAAAGATACATTTTCCTTTTATTTCAGTAGAATTTAACTGGTTGAACTTAAATTAAAACCAATGATGTAGCTTAAATTAAGTCATATCTTGGTTTTACGTTTAAGTTTCAGAGATAGATTTAAAGTTAGATAGGCAGTAGAATTTTTGTTCAAGGCACATTGTTCCAAATTTTTAAGATTTCCAATTCATCTTCATCAAGTAAAATTGTGTGACTCAATATAATTCCCTTGGACCTCATTATTGCTATAAAATTAAAAAAAAGGGTGGACTGATAAAATTTTATAAAAGGGTGGACTGGGATCTTTTATAAATCAGGCCACTAGATCATGGAACATGTTACCTGATGATGTTGTTTCAAGAAATAAGATTAGAACTTTTAAAACAGCTTTGTTTAGAACCTCTTTTTATGAAAGTACATTATTTATGATCTTTTATGATTGAAGGTGTATGATCTTTTTATTGCATTTGTATGATTGTTATACTCAGTGCCCCTAAAAAGAGTGCAATGAATTTGTCTCCTTGTGAATTCTGGTGTATTTGCTTTTTTTGTAATGTATTCAGCCTAAGGAGTTTTTTAGTTAATTGTGGCACCAATCAATACCTATGGGGCTCAAAGTCTATGGCTGTACTCCATTTTTGTTTAAAATAAATGAAATTATCTATTAGAAAGTTTCTATCTTTCAATTCAAAGTTTGTCCAAAGACTCCAAGGACAGTGTCCTTGTAGGAGGAAGGTGTGAGTCAGGTACAGCAAAAAATTTTCTCAGGACATGATTTCGTAACTTTTTCTGTGATGTATCTAAATATAACCTGCATTTATACCAAACCCCAAAGTAGAGGAATAAAACAGGTAGACATGTGCCAGTATTCACACTTACCTTGAATGATGTACCATTTCTAATTAAAGTATTTACCATATGATTAAATAAGAACTGGGCTTTTAATTTCTCATTTTCTTGTTGTCTCTTGGCTTGTGGTCCCTATGCAACCAGTTAATACTTGCCTCATCTTTTTCTATTTCATGATAATAATATAAAAATTATCCTAATGAATGAATTCCAACAATTTTTTAGGGTGTTCTTCAAATTAAATTTGCTTTCTTGCAATTAGATAAGATCTAAATGATCCTTGGGTCTCATTTATCCTTGTCAGTATATCTCCGTGGCTTTCATAACACAAGTTTTTCCTCAAACTCATGAAATGCCATTGACCTTCAAAGAGAGAAGGGGTAGAGAACAACATTTTTCAAAAAACCTTTTTGGGCTGAATTTAGACTATTGGATATTTTTCTGAAAGTTTTATTGCCCCTTGCTTAACTATTTTCCAAAATATCACTTAAAATTATCATCTAAAATCTAGACCTCACCACTATTACCATGAATTGAATGCAGACCTTACCTTGACACTTTGTTTCCATCAGATCCATATTATGTAGCAGCCATGCAAATTTAACAATATATTAAAACAAATATTGAGATATGCTCTGAACTTCTACCCAAGATTGAAGCTGATTTTTTACAACCCTTATCACTATTGACTTGCGAAAATTAATTAAAAACCTGAACCATTCACCAATATCTAAAATAAGTTTCTGAAACTCTATGTAATTGATCTAAGAATATATTCAATATAATTTTATCTTACAGTAATCAGTATCAGCATGTTTCATGATTTATTAAAATATTTTGTAGTTGTGTTTAAATTCTCAATTAAAAAAACAAAAACAATTTAGCTGTGTAATTTTATCTTTGCCCCAGGGTAGATATTATCAGTTACCCACTTAGTAACTACACCTTATTGTAGTTCAATCAAGGTTTAGTGGCAAAACTTAGAATTAATTTATACTATAGAAAAATCAATGACATTCAATTTTTTTCTATCTACTGTTATTGTTATTTGTGTTCATGTTATTGCCAGTTTAAATTTTGGTCATGATCCTGTTAAATATAATTATCTATTGTCTCTAACTACTCTTTATTTTCTTTTAAAGACTGAAAAAGTTAACACCATATTGAGAGCTGCGGGTGTTAGTGTAGAACCATACTGGCCAGGTCTTTTCACAAAGGCTCTTGAAGGTCTTGATTTAAAATCAATGATCACCAACGTTGGCTCTGGAGTTGGTGCTGCCCCAGCTGCTGGAGGTGCTGCTGCAGCTACTGGTATGTAGAATTTTTAATTTGGTTGTTAATTTAAAGGGAGATTCTTAAAATCCAAGTAGAAAGGCTGCAATTGACTGAAGTTGTTTCTAGAAAAGGTTTATCCTGTCAGATTAGCAAGAACTGTGAGGAATTTTTAGCTTCTTTGAGAAGATACTTTGCTCTAAATCTTGTGTTATTAAGACTAATTATCAACACATTTTAGCTGTATACTAGGTTTGTCAATTCTAATTAAACTGTATTCCTAATTAATTCATTAATTTTTGCACAGTTGTAGACCTGTTTATATCTTGTTTTGTGGTATAGACAGGGGGATATTGTGCTATATTGAACTTGTTTCTATAGTCTGAGTCTGTTTATATATTACTCAGTCTCTTCTCAAAGTCACATACACAAATTCTGAATTTAATGTATTTTAAAAATAGGGCAGAAGCTCTGTCTGTCATTGTCTGGTTAACTAAAAATATCTGCAATACAGCATAGTTTACAAATTGGGGAGGGGGGGTTCAAAGATATTTTTTTATAAAATTAAGTATATGTTTGGATCCAAATATCAGAAATTTTGTGCACATTTAACTATGCCTTACACAAAGTTTGGTAATGAGTTAGATTCCTATTAACCTATCTTCAGGTAAATTTACTGTTGCATGGATGTGTAATGTGTGCTGTTGTTAGTGGTTAGTCTTTAAGTAGACAGTTTTTTTGATTTTTTTTTTTTGTTTAAAAGAAATCAATTTTCATTCCATGCATAGCTCAATTTTTTTTTTTATTGTATGCTGAAATTTATTCAATGAAAAAGTTTTTTTAGGCTGTTGTTTGTACTCTTAAATTTACCACATTATAGATAATTCAACAAATATTATCACTTGCCAAATGCTAGTACAGGTTTAAGTTTATCTTCTGGAAACATCACTTTAAGTTGTTTAAGATGATATTTGTTTCTCTCCCAATTTTAAATTTTACCTCAATTAGAAATATTAATTTATTTAAGCTCTATATTAGGGTTGTTTAGCATAATTAAACTGCATTTTTGATTAATTAACTTCGCACAATTGTAGACCTGTTTATATCTTGTTTCATGGTATAAACAGGGGGAATATTGTGCTATATTGAACTTGTTTCTATAGTCTGAGTCTGTTTATATATTACTCAGTCTCTGCTCAAAGCCACGTACACAAATTTTGAATTTAATGTATTTTAAAAATAGGGCAGAAGCTCTGTCTGTCATTGTCTTGGTTAACTAAAAATATCTGCAATACAGAATAGTTTACAAATTGGGGAGGGGGGGTTCAAAGATATTTTTTTATAAAATTAAGTATATGTTTGGATCCAAATATCAGAAATTTTGTGCACATTTAACTATGCCTTACACAAAGTTTGGTAATGGGTTAGATTCCTATTAACCTATCTTCAGGTAAATTTACTGTTGCATGGATGTGTAATGTGTGCTGTTGTTAGTGGTTAGTCTTTAAGTAGACAGTTTTTTTGATTATTTTTTTTGTTTAAAAGAAATCAATTTTCATTCCATGCATAGCTCAATTTTTTTTTATTGTATGCTGAAATTTATCCAATGAAAAAGTTTTTTTAGGCTGTTTGTACTCTTAAATTTACCACATTATAGATAATTCGACAAATATTATCACTTGCCAAGTGCTAGTACAGGTTTAAGATTATCTTCTGGAAACATCACTTTAAGTTGTTTAAGATGATATTTGTTTATCTCCCAATTTTAAATTTTACCTCAATTAGAAATATTAATTTATTTAAGCTCTATATTAGGGTTGTTTAGTATAATTAAACTGCATTTTTGATTAATTAACTTCGCACAATTGTAGACCTGTTTATATCTTGTTTCGTGGTATAAACAGGGGGAATATTGTGCTATATTAAACTGTTTCTATAGTCTGAGTCTGATTACATGTTATTCAGTCTCTGCTCAAAGTCACAAACAGTTATTATATGGAAAACAAAAAGAATACTAGGGTACCCATTAAGTAGCACAGAATGCTGCTTAATGTTAAATTAAGTTTTGAGTGTTTCCTCAAAGCAATGAGGGATATAAGGGCATTCCACCTACAGCATAGGACCATTGTATTGCCGTCCCAGCCTTCTTCAAATATAAAAGCAGCTTTCTAATATATTACTATGCCACAGTTAACCACTACCCTGACTAGATCTAATAGATGATAATAGGAAAGGGGATCTCCATTACATTTGGAAGAAACTTGGCTACAATCATTAGCAAAAATAGGTTAGGGTGATACCTTGTGGTTTTTTTGCACGTTTTTACATATAGCTATTAGAACATATCAAGCTAATAAAGAGTTTGACAAATTTACCCCCCCCCAACCAACTGCCTACAATTGTCAAAATAACAAGACAAAAAACCAAGTATCCCTAAACTTCCTGTCATAGTACCGCGAATTGATGTTCAGCTCAACAATACAGAGCCCAGAGATCAATCCCCTCAACAGCAAGGTTGGGCAACACACTTGCTACTTGTCCATGTGAAAAAAGACAGTAACTCAATCATTATTTCAACGCCCTGTCTAAAAGCAATGACTCTGGAGGTCATTGATCTATTTATCACTAATCCCTATGCTTATAGTAATTACATAGTTCTTTTTTAATGTGTCTTTGATACCTGCTTTTTCTGTCACTCCATTCGTGTGCTCTTTCCCACTATAGTATTCCATGCTCTATCTTTTATTTTAAAATAAATGCTAATTCAAGACAGTTACACTTATAAAATAGGAATTATTTTGTATGGAAATAGATTTGTTTGATTTTTGTTACTCAAAGCAAACTTACAAAGTGTACATTGAAATATTCTTATAACATAATAGCTGAATTCAAAATTATTTCTTATTCTGAGTCCAGGGATCATTGCACCTACAACTAGTATGTCCCAGAAGTCTAGGTATAAACCAGGATATTTTTGCATTTAGCTTAAAAATATAATAGATGTGCCTCAAACTAAAAAAGGTTTTTATTGGTTCTTCTTTTTTAAGACTATCAGCTTAAAAGGATCACTCATAACTGTTTTGTGATATATACTCTGCTTTTATCTCAAAATGTGGTTTATTTAATCATACCAATGCATTGTAGCTGCACCCTATGCTTCTTAAGTATAGTTCATGCTTTGGCGTGCTACTAATTGACATTTTTTGGGGTATGGTGTTAGAAAATAAATTATTACTTTGACTTGGAAAGCAACTGTGCATTTACATTTAACTTATTTCGTATAGCTGTAGACCTGTTTATATCTTGTTTTGTGTTATAGACAGGGGGATATCATGCGTCAACCTAAAATCAATCCAATCTTTCATCCCTTAGTTCTATGACTATCTGCCTTAGTTCTGCCCTAGGAATAACGCAGCATGGAGACGGATGAGAGATCGACTCATCTATCATCTACAAATGAACTGACATCATTTTTATATAATCCTAAAAAGGGCTTATGCCAGATATGCCTCTCACTCACTTGGAGTATCTGTCTTGGCTTTTTTCTGTATTTAGTCAAGGCTTGATGCCCACAACTGCTTGATTTTGATTAAAAAAAGGCATCAAACTTGTTTCTTTAGTCTGAGTCTGTGTATACATTATTCTGTCTTCAAAGTCACAAGCAGTCATTTATAAAAAAACATGAAATTTTGATATATTCATTAACTAACATGGTGTCTTGCATAAGGAAGCTAAGTTGTGAAAGTTTGTTGCAATTAATGGGCGTATATGGCATCCCAATCCTCTACTGTGTTCTAGGATCAGTGTATATCTTTAGTGGCTTTTCACAGTTATAGGTGTCTTGTTCCTTTTCTCATTGTATCACAGTTAACTGCAAGTAGTTAACCACTTAAAAAACGAATGGGGTATAGAGTGGGGGGCAAAATTCGACTTGAGTACACAAGCACAATCTTTTGCCCTTGTATGGCCTAAAATTATGATTCATGTCAAGTCATAAAATCAATGATTTCGTCATCTAAGAAACTAAAATCATAACATTTTTTTTTCAAATTGGGTGTTGATATTTCTTTTGCTAAACATACTAACTGTCAATTGTTTATTCTTAAGTTGTTTCCTTCAATTTTTTCATTCCCCTTTCAAACTTTCTAGAAGCTCCTGCTGCCAAGGAAGAAAAGAAAGAAGAGAAGAAAGAAGAATCTGAAGAAGAAGACGAGGATATGGGCTTTGGTGAGTATAGCTTTTACTTAGTAATTCCAGCTTAAGGCCAAACTTGAATAAAGGCAAAAATGATAAAACGAAATTTTTTTCCAGCCTGTAAATGGAACTAGTGTGATGCAATTAAGACTAAAACAGAAATCTTCTCTATAGAAAAAAATGTGTTGCCTACTACTGGAGTGTATTCACAGCAGAAAGACTGGGCTAAGATTTGATGCACAATATTATCAGTCCTGCAATAATGGTTGGGTATGATCGGGAGCACTGTCTGTATTTCAAGAAACAAAAAAATAAACGACCTGAATGAGATAGAACAGAAACAAAACATTTCATTTATACCTTGATTCCTTGACAAATATATTTAAAAACTTTCAAGGTATTCCTCTTCATTAGTCAAAATTACTTAAATCTGCAGCTTTTTTTGACAACACAACTATGCTAAGAGCATCTTGACTTCCGAGTTCATGACGTTCTGAAAATAACTTCTAGTCTGAGATTATCTAAACAACAACATGGTTGCAGCAGTAGATGCAATTTTTTTTTATTTGAGCAGAAATTGAGCATGAAGAGCTTTACAGACTTAGATGCTCTGTAAAGAAAGTATAAGGTGCAGAGCTTTTACTTAGTGGAGGTAGATTTTTCTACAATTCTTCTGAACAAAACCTCAAGATGTTTATTTTCTTCTGTGACAATGTATTTAAGCAAATTCACAATTTATATTCAACTTGTATTATATATAGATTAATAAGATAATCATAGCAAGTAGCTGTTATTTTTCCATCTGTTCTTTTCTTAGCCTACTTCAGAATAAGAACCCTAGAAGTTGGATGGCGAAAAATTTAAATCACTAAAATAAGCTTATAACCCTTGGATAAAGTCCTGTAGTGGTGCAGTGGGTTTGACCTTAACTTGGTAATACGGGACTTGGAGATCGAATTCTGCTGTAGCAACGCACTGCAGGGGCGACGCAGGGACCTTAGTAGTCAAGAAGTGTTGTTAATCTGATTACTACTAAATACTACCCTTGGATAAGCGAAAATTGTGATCAGATTGGCTGTTGTTGCTGCAGATTTGAGTCGTGTTTTGACACTTCTGTCCTTGTGGCCATTGGGATCTGTTTTCCCTTGATGCACTCTTTCCTAATTTGAAAATCACTGCGCTGTGCAAAGTTTTAAAAAGATACCAATATAAAAAACGAAATCCGTGGGGATTAAAACGGAAAGGGATCGAAAAAGCTATTATAAAAACAGAAAAAGCTATTATAAAAACAGAAAAAGAACAGCTAAATTAAAATCATGTTGTCTTGTTTCTGTTAATTTTTCGTAGAAAAACAAAGAAAAAACATATTCGTACTTCATGGGCTATGCCTGCTAAATCTTATTTCTGGATGCAGCCATACTTTTATCTGGTTCGTCTGGATGTAGCTATTTACTTTGTTTGTTGCATAATATTTGTTATCGTTTTCATGCAGTTCCAAAAGCTATGTTAAACAAAAATATATATGCTAGGTTCAGTTTGTTAAACTCAAGTTTTCATATTTATCTACTAATTTTAATGCATGAATTACTTTGACTGAGATCCGTTGCATTCCCTTGGGAAATTCCCTTCCACAGGAAACCTCCTTCCCCCATGTTCGGAAAATTGTCTCCACGTTTAAAATTTAGCAGCCAAAAGAAAATTAAAACAAATAAAAAAATAAAGAAAAAAGATTCCGGAATTTTCTTCTCATATTCCAAAATATATGTAAAAGTGTGGTGTAGAATCTAACAGTTCATAGTAAGGAAAATGTAAGTAAGGAGCGACTCCGGTCAACAGTAAAAATATAAAATAGGAATTCTGATAATAATTAATCCTTCATAACAATTTGATAACAAAGATATATAAAAAAACAACAATGGCTTTGATGTTGATTTCAAATATAAGAAGTTCGTTCAAGTTAAATGTTACACATCTGACGCTACGAAACTTAGAAATTTGCCAGATTTTCAAACATACGGGGAAACACCCTAAAAAATGCAAGTTATCTTTGCTAAAAATCACATTAGATTCAGCATATTAGATAACCTTACTATGCAGATTTTCAAGCTCCTATCTATAAAAGGACGGAATTTTGATTTTTTTTTGTTTAAGAAGAAGGATCACATGTGTGTTGATGTTTTTTTTGTATGCCAGGGGGATCTTACTGAACCGGCGATCCTAGAAGTTCTGGAGTTCTCATTCAAATGGAGATCAAAAGTTCTAGAGCCATCTTAAAGTTACCTAAAAGATTGTGTCACAGGAATGGCGTTTTCTGCCATTTTGTGGCACTAAATTATGATTTTTTCAATGGAGGACCAAGTTGTTAATTAAAACATTCTGAGACAGACAGGCAATTGAAAAGGGTCAAAAAGCTATATTGAGCTTCTCATTTTGTGAAGGAAGCAATGCTGCATGGTTGTGCTTTCGTTTGTTCCTAAAAAGTCTGAGGAAAACTGTCTGACGTAGGCCTATATGTATTGGATGATACCCAATACCTTTTTTGGGAATATTTGAAGATTTTTGAAAAACAATATTTACATAACCCGTTGCTTGCTTACTTGGAATTAGGAGCTCTTTCAATTTAAGTTTGCTTGGTTGACTTGTATAGGATAGCATTGTGACGTACATATTGGGTGGTAAAAAAGCTCGGCAAAACAATCATCGACAGAAGTAGTGCAGCTGTCCATAGTCACTACAATAAAGGAATGTAAAAATAAACCATTGTTTATTTTAACGCCCATGTCTAGATGGTGACCCACGGAACTAAATGGAAGCGCACACATGGCGCTTTTCCGCTGACTACTGTTGAGGAAAATATGTTTGCTTGAGGGTATATGATAAAAAAACTAAATTGAAAATCATAAATGGATTTCTTCTCCTGGGAATGGAGAGGGGGATTCATCTATCACCACTTTGGTCACTCTTTATTTTAGATGTTTTAGACAGAACTGTGAAAACTACCATCTTAAGAGTAACAGTTTCTACTTAGATTAAGATAGTAAGAAGTTTTTTTTTTAAAACAAGTGTTGTTACTTTGCTGTGAGACGATTTTACGAAAGAACCTCATTATTTTCCGTAAGAAAAGACGTTTTCCCTTGACTAAATATGACAAAAAACAACAAACGAGACTGCACCCATTGTAAGCTTTTGCTGCTATTGCAAGGATTTCAGAACTTTTCAAGATCGATCTTTCAGCTTTCTATACATCTGAATGTTAGTTAATTGAAATCTGGTGAAAAATACCACTAACTATTGTGAAAATGCTACATTTTTTTACTAGGGTAAAGAACAATTATGTATATACAGTAGCTATCCATATTATTGCGAACGTTTCTTTCAAACATACCTTGCTGGACTTTGGTTCTTTCTAGCATGCCTTTGTACATAAATAACTTGCTTTGTTGATAACTTGTAAAAGAATAAATTTTTGTTGTATGGTCTCAGTATGGTCTATATTTTTATTTTTTTAGAGGAAAAAAGAAAGATGAATTCGAATGGCTCTTGCTACTTGTGAAATTTATTCTTATCTTGTTCATTCTCAAATGTTTCTTGGATATATTTTCTCTTCCTGTGATTTAGAGCCCATTATAAATTACATTCATTGAATAATTTAGAACTATGATTAAACGTACCTTCTGATTACATGATTAATCACCAATCCTTACCTACAATGAGATTTACAAATGTTGCTCAACAAGAAAACTCAGGTCAGGAGTCTCCAATTTGATATCCTTGTTTCTTTTTCAGGTCTGTTCGACTAAGAGCTGTTATTTTTACTGCAAGAACATCGACGATTTTATGACTTTTGTACCTGATTAGTGCAGTTGTAATAAAAAGCGATGTCTTTGTGTCAATTATTTAGTTTTTGATTATTTACTCACAGGCTCTTTACATAGCTATTTAAAAATGACTTAGTTTTTACAAAAAAAGCAAAAAAATAAGGTTTTTAAGGTTTCCTTGGAGATGTTTACTTAAATTAACTGGGTGAAAGAATGTTGTGCAGCCGAGTAATTTGGATGCTTCGTTTCAGTGTATATTGTACTCCAAAGACTATGAGGAACTAATGAGAATGGAACTGGCACAAGCGTTGAATAATCACCAACGCCATCAAGCGTCTTCAAATTTTTTTTTTTAGTGCAGTTAAACGAGAAAATTAATGTAGCAATAAGTGTATGATCTCAGATTGAAGAAAATAAGTACAAAGTTTAGAATGATAAGAAAAATTACATGGTTTTTGTGATTTTCTGAAACTACTTGCCAGTTTTCACTCTCACAAGTTACCTATACTCACACTATTATGGTAGCTAATCTTAGATAATTATATCGAAAAAAATTGAGACCAGTTGTCCCTATTTCCTTTATAGTAGATATACCTGCAAATATTTTGTGGATAGAGGTACTTTTCATTTCTAGGGTTCTGTGTTTTCGTGTTGCGTGTTTAATAGGTGTTGTTGACCTTCCTTTTTTGACATGCTTATCGAACCTGGTTGAGAACTTTTGATTGCTGCAATGCTTTACTTTTATTGACTGGAGAGATGGCAGTAAATGCTTAGGAAGAATGGTCCTTAACGAAGATATTGAAGGAAATCCAAAATGAATTCTCCTGAAATGTGCTACCCCCCCCCCCAAAAAAAAAACAAGACCAGACTGTATAGAAATGTTTCTTACAAAAAAACTGCGATGTTTTCATATTGAATCCTATTTCTTCCCAATTTACATATATCAATTTTATAGATGTCGTTGAAAATACAGAAGCTGCTTGAAAGTAATCGTTTCTTTTCAATTATTCGCTTAAAATGAAAGTCCGACTTTTTCTTTAGTTGAATGTTAATGCGTTTCTATTGGTTAGTCTACAATTTAAGATCTATCGAATTTATCTGCATAAATGATTACCAAGTAATAACACATGGTGTACTCTGTAGTAAATTAACAAATACATAAAAGGTTCTAAAGCCAAAAAGTGTGTTAATTGAGGTCATTTTGTGGTAGCTGGGACCACAAATAATTAATCAAAAAGCTGTAAGTTACATTTTATTTTGCTACCGTATTTTTATGGCACTTGGTATCTACCAAGTGACATTTAGCGATCGCAAATTCTGTCGGTCTCTCTGTCCCGGATTTGCTACTTTAGGCACTTCCAGGTAAGCTAGGACGATGAAATTTGGCAGGCGTATCAGAACCAGACCGGATTAAATTAGAAATTGTCGTTTCCCCGATTCGACCATCTGTGGGGAATATGGGGGCGGTTAAATCGAAAAAATGATGTATTTTTAACTTACGAACCGTATCGGATCTTAATGAAATTTTATGTTTGGAAGGATATCGTCTCGGAGCTCTTATTCCGACCCGACCGGATCCGATGACATTGAAGGGCAGTTTGGGGGGGGGGGGGCTTAAAATCTTGGAGAACGCTTAGAGTGGAGGGATCGGGATGAAACCTAGTGGGAAAAAAAAATCGTAAGTCCTAGATAAGGCATTGACGTAACTGGAACGGATCCGCTCTCTTTAGGGGGGAGGGGTTAATTCTGGAAAATTAGAAAAGGCGAGTTATTTTTAACTCACGAAGGAGTGATTGGATCTCAATGAAATTTGATGTTTGGAAGGATATCGTGCCTCTGAGCTCTTTTTTTAAATCCCGACTGGATCCAGTGACGTTGGGGGGAGGGACCAGAAATCTTGGAAAACGCTTGGAGTGGCGGGATCGGGATGAAACTTGGTGGGGAAAATAATCACAAGTCCTAGATACGTGATTGACATGACCGGAACGGATCCGGTCTCTTTGGGGGGGGGGGTTAATTCTGAAAAATTAGAAAAAATGAGGTATTTTCAACTTACGAAGGAGTGATCGGATCTTAATGAAATTAAGATCCGAATAAGGAAATCTTGGAAAACGTTTAAAGCGGGGAGATTAGGATGAAACTTGGTGGGAAGAATAAGCACAAGTCCAAGATATGCGACGGAAATAAACGAACCGGATCTTAATGAAATCTGATATTTAGAATGAACTCATGTCTCAGACCTCTTATTTCAAATCCCGACCAGATCTGTTGACATTGGAGGGAGTTAGAGGGGGAAACCAGAAATATTGGAAAATGCTTATAAATGTCGTAGAAACATGGTTGACGTAACCGGACTGGATCCGCTCTCTTTGGGGGAGTTAGGGGGTGGGGTTCAGTGCTTTGGCGAGATTGGTTGCTTTTGGACGTGCTAGGACGATAACAATTTGTAGACGTGTCAGGGAGCTGCACAAATTGACTTGAAAGAGTCGTTTTCCCCGATTCGACCATCTGGGGGGGCTGAAGGGAGAGAAAAAATTGAATTATTTTTAACTTACGAGTGGGTGATCGGATCTTAATGAATTTTGATATTTAGAAGGACTTCGTGACTCAGAGCCCTTATTTTAAGTCCCGACCGGCATTAAGCCTCTGATTTTCCTTTTAAAGCAATTTACTGATTCTTAGATTTTTGCCAGAGCTTATACCATATGAGCTCCTGGCCCTTGGCTCTCCCGACCTCGTCACAAGTGCCATATGAGCTCTTACCTCTTGTTTTCTTTTAGTTGTGTTTCAGCGACTGGAGTCTGTAGTGCCAGCAATCTTTCCTGTGAAGCATATTTTGTAGTTTGATTCTTTTAACTGGTGGAATTGAGTCTGAGGACTCAAAGCTATAAGTGTCTATGCGGTACCTTGTTAAAACTGTAATATTGCCTGGAAATTAATATGTAGGTTGTTTTAGTACATCGCTAAGGTTTTATTTAAGGTCGTTCCAGATTTTAATATCGCTCTACTTCTTGGGAAACATTTTTAAAATTCGTAAAATTTTCAATTGTTCAATTAATTCGGCAGAGTTTCACTTATAAGAATTCCTCCAATTTAGGAATTTCTAAACCAATAGGTTCATATTATATTTTGGTACATCTTCAACAAGAAACAGGCAATATTCATTTTCATGATCTAATGTGCATTTACGTTTACGCCTACTCTTCCGTCCAAATGTTGTACCTATTTGCAACCATATCTTGAAGAAAGACAAACAATAAATTTGGTAACTAAAACAAATAACATTTCTAACGAAACTGTACATAATTTATTTCCGCAGTTTTGCAATGGGTACTAGCCAAAGCAAAGTACAAAAAGTTCAAAATTTTCCTAGAAATAATTTCACCGTTATTGCTGGCTACCTTCTGCAAAACCTTTTACGTAATCCAAGTCCATGGGGCTCGCTGGTTTAAACTGCTCAGATCCGATCTTTGAAATGAGAATCTGGGCCCCTTCAATCAAAGCCAGTAGAACGCCCCCAACTAGAGCATTGCCTGCCATTGCTGGTATACCATCTATGAAAAGAAAAGCTTATAATAAAAAAGTAGGTCGATCTCGATTGTAAGTAACTACTCACTGTACCTACAGTTCAGAAACCTCAAAGAGACGAACATAAGCGTTTTTTTTTTTTTTTTTTTTTTTTTTTTTTGTACCTCCACCGCGCTTTTATGAAAAAAAACATTCCGTAATTGGTCAAGATCTGTCCGTTCCTGCGTTGTAAAGGTTCAAACCAAGTACTAAAAATCTTAAACGACGAATTGTACTGACTGTGTCTATACGACTGAGAAGTTAATTTAAAGTGTAAATGCCGTGTGTCAATCACGCATGATAATAAATTTCATTTTTTAAAGTAAGAATAACTTAAGAAAAGTTGAAACTGGAACTCGCATCAACAACAAAAGAAATATAGCGTTTATCGTCTGTTGGCGTTATGTCAGTGTAATAATAAGGCAAGATTAGTGCAAGGATAAGTAACTGATCTATCTATGAAAAACATAACTACAAAAATGAAGGAATACTGAACTGTAGATCGCGCTGGCGACAAGCAAAACCAATTTGAGTGGTTTTTCTTCCGTCTAAACGAAAAACTGTTTGCTATCAATTTTCCCAGCACTAGTGTTTCTGCCATCCAACTAAAAATTGTTAAATAATATCTTTAACAAATCGAATGCTTGTTGGAGAATTTACTTCCGTCAGCTAACAGTTCTGTTTCCGCCGTGCAAACTAATACCTGTTAACAAACAGTTGGACGGCAGAAAAACCCCTTTGGTCTGACTGGTTCTGCGTTTTTGCTAAATTCGTCATTTTAGTTTTTGGTTAATCCAGTTCTGGAGGCTAGCTCAATCTCGGTATTAGTAAAATCTCGTTTTGGATAAACCAACTGCCCTTATTTTTTAAAATAAAAGAACATTGAATAAGTTATTTAAATTTACAGAGCAAGTTGATGTTCTATCTCTTAATATAAGTTAAGAAAATAATTAAGAAGTTAGTGATCATGCAACTTCAATAAAAAAATAGGGAGCAGAGCAAACAAGAGATTTCTTTAGTTTCCAAGTTTACTTCATGACTGACAGGTTTTGTGAGAAAATGTATGCTGGGTTCATACCCACCCTCTCATCTAGGTATAGACTGACCAGAGGCTTGTTTAAAAAAATCTTCAAAACTTACTTCTTGCAGCTAGTACAGCTCCTGTAGCTGCTCCACTCATTATCGAATTCCATGGATCTTCTTTCTTCCGAAGGTACACTAATGTACAGTCAAAAGTGGAAAACACACCACCCCAAACAGCAAAATTTCCACCAACAATAGGGGCTCTGTCTTTAACTGTAACTAAACTTCCTAGAAGCCTTCTTTGAATCCCCTATTAAGGTAAAAGAAAAATCAGATATTACAGAATAAAATATTTTTTTCAACATTATTAGATTTAACACTAAAAACCACGACATAAAGAGTGATAAAAGGTCTGCATTTTAGGAATCGTTAAGATATAGTAACCCCTCCCCCCTTTATATTTTTATAAATTGGTGCCCCTGACGTGTTGAAGCTCAAATTCAGCATAACTTAAATCTTCTCAATATTTTTTGCTATTGATAAAACTACCCATCCTCAACTAGATTTCTTAATCCAGATGAATAGTTACATTGGGAGATCAGCCTTTTTTTTTTCATCTAGACCTATTTTGAACCCGATTTTGTTTGATCTAACGTATTAATCATAGATTGACATTTAGATTGTTTAATGGTCAAAAACAATTTCGATTGTTTGCTATTGCCAACAAGAACTAAGAGAAACAGTTTTAGAAACAAATATCGATATTGGTGTCAATCTGATCAAGCTCAAATTCAACTTAGCTTAGATATTCATTGTTTTTACATTCTTAAAACATTTTAGACATCTATTTACAATGATCATTTGCTACCAAAGCAAATTCTCTTCTGGTTAACTGTAGTTAAATTAATTATAAAAAAAAAGACAAAAAAAAAACAGAGTTAATAAGAAATGATGGTTTCTTAATTATACAGACCTAAAGTATCAGAAAACAATAGATGGAATGCAGCAGAAAGAAATATACAATTAAAACAACCTTTAATTTACTTTTCACTTAAAGCATAATAATACTAGCCATTTGATTGGTTTTACAAGGGGGGGGGAGAGAGGAAGCAACATCAAGTAGTATCTACTATTTTTTATGTTTAGTTCTTGACTAATAGTCATTAAAAGATCATTTTCCCCCTTACTTTTTCTAAAAATAAGTCCTGATAAATGTAGTTTACATCAACCAGCAGTGTTTCTTAATAAGCTTCAACTAAAAATAGTTAGCATACATCTAAAAGAAACATGACAAAACTATATTAATTGAAACAATTTTGTATATGTTTGTTTCCTTGAAATATGATTTGAATTTAATTTGTTTTTCGCTAAAGTATTATTGATACTCTAAGTTCAAGAGGGTTTGAGGTTGGATTATAAAAACTAATGTCATCAAATATCACTCAGTTTTCAAATTGCCATACTATTCTTGGATGTATAATCAACAACTTTTGAAATTGCTAAACACCAATTTGTTGGCTCAGAGGTACGCAAAAAACTCAGACACACCAACTTTACTAGAGATCAATCTGTGAAAAAAGCACACCATGTGTTTAAATTAGGACAGCAGTACTGTCATCTTTATGGTTTTTGATGATTAAAATATAAAAGTTTAAGGGTTTTTTGTGGATGTAAGTTTGCTGGAAAGAGTAAAATATGTCAACGGGCGAATTTGGGGGAGGAGAGGAGTGGGAGGCAAGGGGCCCACTTTGTGTCTTCCAAACATAGAAATATCAAATACCCAAAAGACTGGTATTGACCAGGTACATTATGTCTACATTTCTATTGAAATGAATATTTGAGGCCTCTGTTTCATACTGACCATTTTCACAAAGTAGGGCCATTCTCTCACGGGGCTGCTAGGGTTATATCACCTCTCAGAGCACATTGGCTGGATCACCAGATTTGCTGTATATATTATTAGATCGATTTATCACAGGCAGTGCAATAGTGCTGCAAAAGTAAAGAGTGATGTGGGCACAATGTATTATGTATTTATTTTGGATTTGTTTTAGACCAGGGCACTTTGTATATAAAGTGATGTTATTGAAACTTTGAAAGGGGCTAATTTGATTGGAGGACAACCAGCCCCTCCTCACGCCCATCATTTCCCAAAATACATCCAATCAAAATTTTGAAATAGCCATTTTGTTCAGCATAGTTGAAAGATTCAGTAATTATGTCTTTGAGGATGTCAACCCCCTACAGACTTCAGGGCAAAGGTTCTAAGTAATACCCCAAGTACACATAAGGTTTTATGGAAAGGGTGGTCATATTAACTTCAGAGAGGACTCACTGGATTTGAAATCAGGAGTTATAGTTATAGAAGTTATAGTCAGAGTGATCAGAGGTCAACTACCCCCCCCCCCCTTACGTCCTATTTTCCTCAAATGCATCTGATAATTTTGGGATAGTCGTTTGAAAAACACTCCAAAGGTCACATAACAAGACCTTTAGGTTGCTACAACGCCCCAGAGTCTGGGGACAAGGGTTGCAGGCTATGACCTGGGGGAATATAAGGCTTTTATGGAAGGCATGGTTGTGTGAGCTTTATAGAAGGCTTATTTCATGTAAAACTTAAGTTTTGGTTCCCTTTTAAGAGTCAAAAGTGACAGAGGATAACTATACCCCCTCCCTGACACCCTCTTTTTCCCAAATGCATCTGATTAAAATATTGATATGCTCATATCGTTAACAACAGTCCAAAGAGCATATAACAATGCCCCCCCCCCTCAGAGCACAGGGGCAAGGGTTGTTAGTTATGCCCTGGGGCATGTAAGGTTTTTATGGAATGGGTGGTCAAACATCGGATTGGATGGGGGTCATTTGATTGGAGCTCAGAATTTCTTGTGCCCTTTAAAAGTCAAAAGTTAATGGAGGGCAACCAGCCCCCCTCCGCACCACAAGCCTTTCACTCCCTAGAACACATCTGATCAACATTTTAAGAGAGCTGTTTTTGTTCAGCATTACTAAAAGGTTCAGTAATTCCGACTCCACCCCCCCCCCAAAGTCCTCAGGGCAAGGGCTGTAAGTTTGGCAATTCGTTCATTGTTTACATATAGTATATGTTATTAAGAAAGGTATGTCTGTTTGAGCTTTACTTTCCAAAAGACAAAGATCATTCAGGTGAGCCTTTCACAGAATGTTCAAGGGAGTGCTGAACTAAATCATAATACATTATGTGTACTGTATATGGATTGTCAAAAAAGTGTACCTCAGGAATTACAGGGTACATTAATTTGGAACTTTCAGGAAATGACAAGGGAGGTAGTTGAAAAGGCAATATTAACATGCTGCCACTACTACTACTACTACCATACTTCTCCAATTACAATTTGAGGAAAAATTTGAATTAAATCAAAAGATGCTATGGTCATATACATTGTCAAAAGAGCTTATCTCAAAAATTTATTTGAGTATTAAGTTGGAACTTTCAGAGAATACTAAAAGGGGAATATCATCTGACCAAAAGGCAATATTTGCATGCTATTACTAATACTATTATTACTGCAACATTTACTATTACTTCTATTGCACCTACTTGTAAAGGTATAAAGGTGACATTTTCAAGGAATTTGGGGGGGGGGGTAGGCAAACTTAATCACAACACACTGTCTGTATGCAGGTTGTCAAAAGGGCATAACATCAATATCTTAGGAACAGTTTGGTACCTGAAGTTTAAACTAGCAGGGCTTGTTGTGGAGAATATTGAACTAACCAAAAAATAATTGCATTCTAATGCTACTGCTTCTACTCATACTACTACTACTACTGCCACTAAGGCTACTACTACTACTGCTATTACTATTTAAATAAATTGAAAGAATGTAAGTGTATCCAGGTTGTCAAAGAGCATGGATAGAATTTTTTGGAATGATACTAGGTTTCATTTTTCAGGTCAACTTAAGGAGGTATAAAATAAGATTGAACAATACTATTTGGTGACAGGATTAAAATTGGCGATAAAGTTTCTTTAACATACAAAGAGCAAGCCAAAGTATGGGTGTTTATAGAAAAAACAAAGTACATAAAATATTATTTCTTTTCCATGAAAAAGACTACATCAATAAAGAAAACAACAGAAATTGATTGAAATATGCTTTTTTGACATGACACGCTTTTCAAAGAAAAGTAAAAAATACAAAACATGCACATTCTGAGCCTAATTTACCATGTAAAGAAAGCAGAATTACATTCTCTGTGATTAGAAAAAAGCATTATGTTGAAAGATTACACTATGAAAGACATATAGAAACTTACACTGGGAGCATTTCTGAATCCTTTGATTGCCTGAAAAACACCACCTCCAACAACTCCCATTGTGAAGGCACCTCCACAATCGTCCACAATTCTCCATGGACTGTAAAAACATAATATGATATTATGCATCATAAAGAAACAAATTATGCATCATATGTCATATTATCATATATCATCATATTATGCATCATAAAATAAAAACAAATAACAAGATTAAAAATAAATCTGCAAGTGCCAAGAAAAGCACTAAAATGAAATTTGGAAAATTCCATCAAAATCACTTTTCCAATAGGCAGCACTAAACTCACAGATTTCATATAACAAGCCTACATGTCCCTCAGCCACCAGATAATTTTTTTTTTTTTTGGGGGGGGGGTACAACAAACTTAAAAAAAGAATTTTCATATGCTTTTTTGTTGTTTTTTACAAGTAAGACAAAAATTTCAGGAGACAGGACCCACCCTCCCCTTGAAAACAGCCTTGATAGATACATTTATTTTTAGCTTCACTATGAAACAGCATACTTGTCTTAATTTTTCGAAATAGCCATACAAATACAATTAAAATAAAACATTTTCTTTCAATTTTTTTTAATGAGTCATGTTTGAAAGACAAACTTGTGTTTGGCCCTAAAGAAGGCCAAGAGCAGCTAAAATCCTGTGTCCATAAAATGAATAAAATAATATCCATAGTATACAGGTTGTATACACATAGTATACAACTGTGTTCACAGGTTGTGTTTAATTTAAACTGATAAAGCTTGCACTTGACTTAACACCAGGGATGAGACAATAGATGGAATTAAGAATTTTGTAAATATGGTTTTTCAAAGAAGGTAATCACATCAGGAATTTAAAAATTTTTCCAAATTCTTGAAATTATTTCACAGTGGATTTCATTGCTAAAAAGCTGACAATTTTTTTCTTTTTCAAAAAAGAAAAGACATTACTTAAACCATCTGGGACATAATCAAATTTGTATACAGCAGAACTAATGAATAAACTGTAATGTTATGAAACAGGTTGAGCAAATAATGAGGGGATCCTTACTGTTGCTTGACAATACTTTTTTTGTTAGTTTTATTTTATTTTTTATAATGGCAAAGAGAATGGACTAAAGCTTTTTCTGTAATTCTTAATAGTTCAATTTCAACAATGGCATTTGATTTGCACCATATTGAATTTTTATCTAGAAATTTCGTAATATATTATTTTTCTTTGGAGTAAAGAAAGGTACCATAAGAAAAGTAAAGAAAGCTTTCTTTTCAAAATCAGGGTAATATCTTTATTCAGTTGCTGTAATATCTTTTAGGTAAGCTTTTTTTCTGATGTATCCTGGTTATGCTTTGTTTTTATATATAAATATCAACAAAAACTTTAACTACAACAAGGCACATATTTGGAATTTTATCTAGGACAGGATATAGCTTGGAAAACAGAAACACTATATAAGAAATGGAAGATAGGAGGAAAAAATAGTAGAAATCTTGCTATTTGCATGGCCATATTTTTAATGACAGCGTTTTCTTTCATATGTCCCTGATTAGCTATTAATCAGCCAAATGTATTATATTTACAAACCATAGAAAAGAACAACAACTATTAAAGAAATTCTACCTTTTGCATATGAAAAAACTTAAGAATCTTCATTTCCTTTTTGACACTTTATCCACATGGAAATGATCCCAATATTTTTTCATTCGTTCTTTGACCCTTATTTAATTAATGCTCAAGCAGGAGCTGTTTGTAACCCTGTGCTTCCAACAATGAATCTTATTTTTCAGTGTAGTGCTTGAGAGGGCAAGCATATCTAATTTCTGAATCTGCACAAATTCACCATAGTACTACAAGTGATATTATAAAATCTGAAGAAAATAAGGTTTCTATTGATGTATGAATAGTTAAGTATGGGAAAAAATATAACAGAATAGCCTAAATGGTCTTTATAAAAAGATGTTTTGTATATAAATCAATTAACTAATAATTTAAAATGTTTAATCTAGAATAATTCAAATTTTCCATATTAATGCAGAGTAGATTAATGACAATGCCTGGGTTTTGGTACAGCAATCGGAAAAATGAGTTTTAAGATCTCCATGATGATATCTTCTTTCTGCTCATTTTCTGCTGATTTGTCGTACATGCTTCTTATTTTCAAACTTGGTGCCAGCTGAGTGCAAAACTACATAACCGCACATGGAGGACTTTTTCACTAATATTTGAGTTACCATGATTTACAAATTTTATAAGATGTATATGGTTATGAAAGGTTGAACTTGACCAGTTTAAAGAATCAGTTTTTATTTTTAGTGTCCTTGGTATTTCAATAGGATGATAGAACTTCATTAATACTTGATGCTTGTGTTTTATTTAGTTGTAAACAACTAATGATTCAAAGATATCAGCTCAGGTAAAGATCAAATTAGCTTTATAAGACAAAATTGGAATATGGCTAATTGGGCTCTATATCTCTACCCTTACAGCTTTTTTGTCTAGGATAAAAGTTCCTTTTCAGCTACTTTAGGTTGGATCTAAATTTGTAAATGATAAGAATTTTCTGAATAAATATTATTTTGATACTATATCATGCATGAAGGAAGCTGAGAGGGTGGCTGTACCCAAAGAACGTGTTAAATTTAATACACGGAAGCCTGAATGGTCATGGGATCTGGGTCTAAAATCAGTGAAAAATAAACCCAAATTTTGGCTACATATTTGGGTTTCTTGCAAACGACCATGTAGCGGTGTAGTATTTCAGCTTAAACAGGAAACTAAATTAGAGTATAAAAAGTATTACTATCTGCAAAATCTAAAATTTGCAAATTCCTGTCAAGTAATTTAGATTGGAAAAATGTGGTAAATTCAAATAAAATTGATGACTCTTCGTCAACAAGTAGCCCAATTAGTCCTGCTGCTTGGTGCAAATATTATGACCAGATTTTCAACACTATAAACCATTTTGTTCATGCTATTTTTATGAGGTTTCTTATTTCTGCACTTCCCATATCCCTCCACCGGAACCAGATCCTCCCAGTTAATTTAGTTTTGGTGGCACAAGCTATAAAGAAGCTTAAGTCTAGATCTATTGATTGTGATGGTATAAGTGCCAAACACCTAAATGTTGATTGTCCAGTTCTAGTCCAACATTTACAACTTCTGTTTCAAAAGTGCGTATGCACCTTGGTTGTGCCTGAAAGTTTTTTGTGCGGAACAGTTACTTCAATCCTGAAAAGAGGGAAGATTTCAACTGAGTGTGCATCTTACAGGCCAATAATGGTTTCCTGTAATATAAGCAAAATTTTTGAGTATTTTCTCCTCCCATCAGTTAATTCTTTGGCATATTTTGGTGAAAATCAGATTGGGTTTTCAGCTGGGGTAGGTTGCCAGCAGGCTCATTGAGTTTTGGCTAACGTTCTTACTGAGGCTACTAAACAGGGATTTGAGTTACATTTATGTGCTTTGGATCTCTCCAAAGCCTTTGACACTGTTACACATTCCCAAGCTATCTTTTCCCTTTTTAGTCATGGTATCAATATATTGGTAATTTTTCTTCTTAGATATTGGTATTCAAATTCCTTTTTGAAGATTAAAACAGATATATGGGTTTCAGATAGTAAAATTCCAGTACAATGTGGGGTCCGGCAAGGTGCTGTCCTCTCCCCATCTATTTTCAAACTTTGTATATCATCTGTCCTTTTCTCTATCCCACCTACTTGCATCCTTGATTCTGTAAATATTCCTTATCTTGCCTATGTGGATGATATTCTTTTGATCACTAGGACTAAAAAAGGGCTCTCTTTGTCTGTTTCAACAGTAGCATCTAAACTTCATGCAATTGGACTTTCTCTTAATCTTTCAAAGTGTGAATATCTTTCATTTAATAGAAATATCACTACTCTTCTAATCTGCGGATCTTTTTCTATCCCATCAGTTTCTTCATTTTGGTGGCTGGGAATTAGTGTTAGTAAAACACTGAAATCCTTATGGACTGTCGCTGTTGCTGATTGCAAGAAGAAAATCTAATTAAGTTACTCTAAAATTGTTGCTAACCAAGGTAGATACAATAGAAAGTCTCTTGCTAAATTATACTTGGTTTTTACAGATCATTTGGTTTTGTTTCTTTCTGGTATTTACCCTATTTTTCATAAAAAAGATATCAATTCAATTTGCTCTTATTATTTCTGGTTTTCCGTTTTCTATTGTATCTGCCTCCATGGTATAGGAATAGGAGCCTCATATCAGTTTATAGTTTCCTGGATATTGGGTCAAAGCTCACAGAGCTTGCTGGCAAATTACCCCAGTCTACTTATATGTATCTGCCCACCCACAGAGGCCTTAATCGTTTGCTTTAGTTTCTTGTTTTTTTCTGTTTTGTGTAGTGTTTGTTTTGTTTCTTTTATTGATACTCTGCTTTGATTTTTTGTAGTGGGTCAAAAATAAATTATTATTATTATTATATCAATTTAGTTATATAATTGCCTTTCATGAAATTTAACTAATTGAATTAATTCCTTTTCATCTCTTCTTCATTTGATTCAAAAACTGAAATTTGATTTGCAGTGCAGAAGTAACTGTAAAAAAAAACTGTCAAGACAACCATTATACAAAGCAGTTTCAGTTTATCTTTCAATACAACCTGTGACATATCTATGAAAGCTGTATAAATTTTAAGAAATCAGGAAGGTTAGTCTCATACCCTTCTGATCTTCTTCTATACCTGAGTTTGGATTAAGCCTAATACTTTTACCTTTCAATAATTTGTAGACTTTTTTTGTCTTACAAAACAATGTAATCAATTCAAATGAACCCAAAATCTTATTGGTTCAATAGGATAAAATGAAAATTGTCTACCAACTAAGGCCCTCTTATACAACAAACTGAAAGGTTTCAAATCTAGTTATTTACTTAGTACATCAGTATTATATAATCATCTATTAGTCTTTTTCAAACTTGTTGATATTCCTTTAACTCTGAAAGACTTAGGCTACCACCTAACATACATAAGACTTTTTGTAAGGGCAGGGGGGAAATTCAACAAATACAAAAATGTATAAATTTATGAAATACCTTAGAGAATTGTAAACACTTGGCAATTTTCTCAGGAACCTATTTCCAAAGGCTCCCTTGCACTATGCAAAGAATAGAATTTCTGTAATAATTGTTTGTTCTTCTTTATGACTTGTCAATGTGAAAAACACATTTGGCTGAATAATAGCTGATTGGAGATGTGTAAAGAAAGGCTGTCTTCAGGCAAATGGCCATGCAAATAATGAGTTTTTTACCTTAAATCAGATCTTCTAATGAATAAGGTTAAAGAACCAGCTGATGTCACCAGGTAACATTGACTCAATATTCATGTCATAGTTCATGAATGGATTGTCACTATTTATATATACAGGACAGTTTGCTCCTTTTATCTAAGCTGTATTTTAGCAGCATGTTAAGAGCCTGACTTGGAGTCAACAGGGATTAAGGTTCCAAAATGGAGGACACTACACTTTGATATGCTAAATTCTAGCAGCTAGTCTGCAGTATATGCTTGATTTTGGATAAGTCTGATTGTGTACATAATCTATTAACAGGTCTAAAGATTTGGATCATCATCATAAGGAGTCAAAACATTTTCTGTTTCTTTTATCATATTGTTTATGTAAATAAGAAATAAAGTAGGACCCAGTACTATATCCTATTGAACAACAATGATCACCTCACATCAACTTGAGAAGACTTTCTCACCATCAGGTAAAGAGTCAAAACTGATGCAGCTGGTTTGAGAAGAAATTTTATTTTGAGTTTTCAGGGGAATTTTATTGTTTTTATTTTAGTTTATATATAGCCTATTTCTTGGGTTATAGCCTATATGGGACCATTAGGGGAAAGGTTGTATCCTCTAGTCTAGAATTTTCTGTAATCTCAACTTGAAGAAACTTGGGGTAAAATTCTAGTCAATTGACTTCTTGCTATCTTGGCAAGGGTTTAGGTTAGGAAAATGAAACTTTTGGGGATGGGTCTATAGGCTAAAGTAGGCCTATGTCATGGGAAGGTATTTCAAAGTACCCACCTCTACTCCTTCAACCTCTAGAGGGCCCTGAAATTTGCCTACATAACAGGTTTATACCTATTGAAATTTTGACAAAACAACATTTTACCTTAATATTTAGTTATTAGTTACTCTTTCTCTGCCTTTAGTTCTGAAAATGCAATTCCTGTTATTTGAGTAGAATTCTGAGCCATATCAAAGTTTTTTTTTCTTCAAAATTTAGGAAATGTATTTGTATATCTTTAAAACCTTATGAAACAGAATTGAGCAAAGTTATGAAGCTGAAAACAATTTTGTTGTACTTCAATTAAGCAGAAGATCTATTTTGCAAGGTTTCACTTTTATAACACACATATTTTAAAGGTCATCAAAGGTCAGGGTCTCTGGAGGGAGAAGGAGCGGAGGCAGTTGCTTCAAAATACCTTTCCAGGACATACTTTAGTCTGTAGATTCATCCCTGAAAGTTTCATTTTTCCTAACCTAAACCCTTTCAGAGATAGCAAGAAGTCAATTAACTAGAATTTTACCAAAACTTAGTTTTAACCTGATTGATTGCAAAACTTATTAGATAAAATAGGCCAAAAGGCTATTTGAAATAATTTTAGAAAGTGTTAGGCATAGGCCTAAGCTAGTAGGAAACACAATAATCTTGTTATTAGGCCTATAATTTTCCTCTGATTATTATTACATACTTTAAAGTAAGAATTACATTGTGGAGGGAGAGTGGGATCACAAAAGCAACCATGATATCTAAAAGCATTACAAAACAAGGAATACAATGGCACCACTTTAATTTATTAACATGTTTTCTCTGGAATTAGTCAATTGGCCTACTAAATATTTACCACAATGAAATCAAAGCTACATGTTTTCTCTGCAATTAGTCAATTAGTCTACTAAATATTTACCAAAATGAAATTAAAGCTACACAAGACACATTATGTAACAAGTTTCTTCTTATCAGCAATTTTATTTAAGCAAGGAGTCAAGGGTGTACATGCAATGAATAATCTATTCATTAAACAATTATATGGATGATTTTTAAATATTAAATAGTCTTCTATCGTGACTAATTACCATGGTTCTCTGGAGTATTCCTCCATTAGAAAATTGTTTTCGCAAGCCTTAAAAATGCGTTATTTCTTGTAATAATGAAATGATTGGACATTCGTAATACTGCCACGTTCTGTTATTTTCAGTGACTGGAAACTGACGCCGAAAATGAGATTTTTGCTCAAATAGAGTGAGATTAAATCATTTGGGCACGTGCAGTCCGTTCCATCTTATGGTTTCTCTTACTTCATTTATGAATTTCTATGACTAATTCTATGGTCATTAAACATTTAAATCATTGTCGTGCTTGAAATAAAATTTTGAAGGGTCTCCCGCTTAAATGAATTTCTTAGTAACGAATTAGAAATTAAATCTAAATTTTTAATAGTTAATAGGGAATCCTTTATGAGAAATTTTCAGATCTTCAATTTTAGTGTTTAGCCATTTGACTCAGCTATAGTCAAAGCTGTCGTAGAACAGACTTCGCTGTGGTCAAATCATTTAACACAGCTCAAGCTATAAACACAGTCCCTGTTTCCTGCCTTTGACAATTTTGGGTGGCCGGATAACTTTTTGTCTAATTTTTAGCCCATCTGAAATGAAATATTAGTAGAAAAAGCGAAATTTTCCTCTTCTCCGACAGTGTTTTCTATTTATTTCCATATCCCTCCAATTTTCAGATTATACACGTGTTTTTCCGGGCACATTACAAAAAGGAAGATATGTGCTGCTTGTAATAACCCAGAAAACAGAAAGTGTTCTTACCTTTTAATTTGAGGAGGAGGAAAATAGAAGAAAATATATGAAATATTTATGTCTTCAGCGGGAAAAACCGACAAAGTAGAGGCTTACCTAAAAAAGCTCTGTAAATATGCAGCCCCAGTGGGCAAAAGTGATTTAACTATCATTTCTATTTTAAAAGTGTTTTTTTGATGCGTTATAAGTAAATATGGTAAGCAGCCCTTGATGAGCTTAAAACTCTTACCTAAATGCACGTACAATCGAATTTAGAAGGAGTTGCAATTCCTGGGTATGCTAAATTTACTTTGCCAAATACATTCCAAACCCCTTAGCCACAAAATTCTACGTGGTCTCAGTAAATAGACAGCGTTCAAATAGACACACGGTCATGACTTGGTCATGAAATTTATTAAGTGTCTTGGATCCTAGGATACTTCGATTAATCATGCAAATCTATTGATATCACTGTTGATATATCATCTAATGTTCTAAGGGCATAAAAAAGGTAAAAGTCAATGCATTTGCTTCGTGCCAGCTCAGTAAAGCCAAGTAGAAATAGTCACAACTAGAGAAGGGGCTTTATGCCATTGTTTTTTTGCTATAAGGTTTTTTTTTATCATTTATGTATGGTAAGCAAGAACTGCGCCAACCTAGCCTTGACGAAGCTTCCAAAGGAACATGAAAACATACATCCATCAGATTTCATGAATCCTTCCTGCTGGTACTAAATTATAATGTTGGTGCCTTATAGTGGCGGAAACTGGGTTTTCTTATAAGCAGAAAGGAGAATACAATTCTAATAAAAAAACGTTGGTTGTTAAAACTAAGATACGTAGTAGTTGTAGAAATAGCTCTGGAAAACAAATAATCAAAAAAAGACTTTAACAATAGAAACCCCAAATATCAAAGTCTTATGACACAGGGCTTCTAAAACCTGTTTGTTGAACACCCCCCCCCCACCCGTCTCATTGCTAAGTTACCCAACTGAAATACACACTTGGATAAATACCCTAAAATTCATACAACGAAGTTTAAATAAAGATAAAACAGCAACGATTAATCAAGCAACACGTTACACTCGATGTGAAATTCAAAGATGATAAACAAGCATTGCTATTCTAAAAATAAGAAACTTAAAATTATTTGAGAAAACTCAAAAAGAAGAATTTATTACCTGAAAAACCAATTATTCAAAATCTCTAAAATATATTATCCGACAAGCAAAAACTTTTAGAACTAGTCAACCAGTTTTACTCTCGGACAAGTTGAAAAATATATTATTATGCAAAAGATTTTCCCAGTATGAAAGCAGCTGAAATAATTACTAGTATTTTTAAAAGTCACATGTTACCATTTATTACTAGACTATTGCTGGAACTGGCCAAACCGACTTACAAAAAAGATGATCTGTTACAGCTGTCAAACGGAATCTTTGAAGTTGGTGCTAAATTGTGGCTGAAACTTGTGTTTCTTTTAAGTATAAGGAACTTATAATTCTTGCAAAAAGCTGTTGGTCATCGTAAAAAAAAACTTATCAGAGTTGTTACTCTCGTCCTTTCCAACACCAAGCTCTTTCTTCACCATTCTGGCTTTTCTTTCAAAACCCTTCAATTCGACTAATTTTATGGTGTAGCTTACTATACTTCTTTTTGCAAAAATGTTATCTTGTTTCCGTAATCTCTCTTCGATAGATTTAAATATTTATTACCCCTATAGTTCTTAGATTGCTTAAGTTTTGGGCCACTATCTATGACCCCTCTCTTATATAGTGTTGCTAGGCTTGCCAAAATAGGCTATAAAACTCAAAAGGACAAAATCTTTCGAAATTTAAATTCTACATTTAAGTGGATGGCTCTGTTTCTATCACTCTTAGGGATGCACTGAGACGTAGTAATCGCAAATTACTTCACTATAAACCGTTAAAGCTCATATTTAAAGACTGCAGGGATAACTTAGTGTTTCTGGAGCCTAGTTACGATTCTCAGGAGGGAAGAACACTTACGGGCAAAACACCCAAGCCCTTTCTGTCGACAATGCGCATTAACAATTAAAACCATTTAGCATCCCTTGTTTGAATGCCCAAAATCAGCAACAATATCCTCTGAGCTTAAAAGAACCCTCAAGAAGTTGCGATTTCAGGAAGATATTCAGCTCTTCCTGAAAGTAAATCTCCCAGCCAAGGACGAGAGATGAATCTTCAAGAGAATCATTGACTTTTTTGAAGTCTCTATGTTTTGATTGTGTCCTTACATGCCTTATCGGCTTTTTCTAAGAGCCAATTGGACTGGGGATAAAATAGTACTTGATGTTTTGTAGGTTTTACCCAAGTCATTTGAAGTATTTGAAGTCAGAAGAAGAATATTGAGTCTCTTTGTCAAACATAATGGCATGGAGAATACTATATCCACCAAAGAGTGCTCTAAACTTGCTAATTACTTCCATGGATGTAATTCCTAAGCTTGTCATATTAAAATATTATTGTCAAATTTTATGAGGTATCTGTTTTCGTTGCAGTAAAGGACTTGTGAAGTTATCTATTGCCATGGTAAGATGAGAATTATAGAATTAATTAAAGGATCTTTTTTCTTTGTATGCCCATGCCTCTCACGTTATGTCACAATGTAGTTATTTATTATTGGTGAATAATAAAGCATTCTGGCATGCTGTTTGGTCTTTTCTTTATTCAGGATTGAAGCATGTAGCTAATTAACGATTTTTGCTTGGATATCTAAGGGAATAACAATCCTTTCCCCCTTGAATAGGGTTATTGACAAAGGTTAACCAGTGCTTTAGGTTTCAATACACAATGAGATATGTAGAGCTGAACCATCCTGCATGGTTAGAAAGCACTTGGACTCCATCATTCGGTGTCCTTCTGAAATTTCATACTGAGGGAATTGGCCAAGATTCCTATACAAAACTCTTATTATTTGGCTAAATTTCTTTTTGTTGACTCAATTATAAATGTGGAGACATTAAGGAGAATTGACCTGGAGAAATATTTATTGGGTAGGAATTGTCTAGATAAATTTTCCGTAGGTTGGTGGATTTTCTACAGGAGAAATTTTCCATGGGGGAGTTTCCCACAGAAATTAACATAAATTCTCCAGAGGGAATGTTATGCGAGAGCACCTTTTTACTAGGGAGCTGGGGATATTAGTGAGAAGAATTTTTCACAGAGTTGGGATTCTGACATGATTAAAAAAAAAAAAATCAGAAATTAAAGTCTTTTTCAAATAAAAGCGGGCTAATAAAAATTTTTCAGCCGGAATCGTCAACAAGGAATTTTCCAGGGGGAGTTCAGCTAGAAAGGAATTGTCTTGGGTAATTTTACTGGTGGGGGTATTTTATGTGGAAAGAATTTTACATAGAGGCATATTATGTGAGGTGAAGGAATTTTTAATGGTGGGGCAGATTTCTTGGTACTGTGTGAGGGGAGAACCCCCTTATACACAAAATAAATAATTTTGGTTTTATACGGTGAGAATTTTACATTGGGAGGGTAGTTTCTGGAGGTAGAATTTTGAGAGGAAATTTTACACGGGGGGAAACTTAGACGAAATTGATATGTAAATTCTGTTTTAATTGTTCATGTACAATGAGCCTAATTCAAACATGAATTAGTTGAAAAATGTTCAGAAACTAAGTAGAATTTTTTTTTTTTAAACTGAAAGTAAGTAGCGGCATTAAACTTTATTCGAAGAGAAATTATTCCGTATATGAAAGGGGCTGTCCTCTCCAAAACGCCCTGCTCTTTACGCTTAACTTTTTTATTGTTTTAAAAAGTAGAGTTGTTATAAAGAGTTAATCTTTAGCGTAAAGAGGAGAATGTTTAGGAGGAGACATTTCTGTTTGTTTATAGTTTTAGTGTTGCTCCTTACTTTCATTTAAAAAAAAACTTGTTTTATTTTTACTGCATCCTCTTCAGGGACGCTCCTCGACCTAGACTGAAAAGATTTCCCAGAACTAGACAAGGAATTTCTATACGTCTCTTTAATTCAAAGGTAAACGATCCTGATCCATCAAATAAGAGGTAAGCAACAGGCCTTAATCACCATGCTTTCACCTTAAAGATACACAAAATTTTTAGACGCCTCCTAAATCCCTGCTCTGCAGATTTTGCCAAAATGAGGAGGGGACACTGAACCAGTTGCTAACCGACTGTAATGCTAAAACAAAGAAATGAATCTGAAAATGAAAAAAGAGTCCATGGCCAGTAAAGAGAAACGAAGAAATCAAAAATCAGAGGAATATTTCACATGCATAAAGCAAGGCATCTTCAGGGCAGAAAAAAAACCAGAGTCTAAAACTAAAATATCATAAATATATATAAAACTAAAACAGACTAACTAAAATATATCTATATTATCTGTAATGATCCGGAGATAAAATCGAAAAGCAGCCGTCTACAGTTACTGTGAGCATTTGGGGGTGTAGGTTTTCCACAAGCAGCACAATCAGTCATGTAACTGGAGTTGGACCAACAAACCCAAAGAGATCTACTTGGCGCTATTAGGATCTCTACAATCTTGAAGACTCCTAGACACATTATAAGCCGGTGTTATTGTTTGAGCATCTAGGAAGTAATCATTAGCTGAAATCTCCAACAACATCGGATGAATGTCAAAAATGAGCAGCCCAAATTGGGTTAGGGCCCACATTTTGCAAGATTTATAAATTGTTACAGAATACAAATAGATGAAATTCAGGACTATCAATTATATAATTTTACATAATTTGTATGTAAATCAATATATTTTGGGCTCTATTTCTATTCCTTCTTATATTTCTTCTTCCATGTTCTTTCCTGGCGATAGAGCCTCACAGGGGATATTGTAATAAAGTTCCTTTTTTCAGTTATGAACCTATAAATATTTATTTATGTTATGTTTCAAAAATAAGTTTCAACCGTTAATATTTTCTATGTTTAAAGAAGGGTTTATCTGGGTACTGCTTCTTTTCATTGGTTTGAACTTTGAAATAAATAAACATTACTACTAGCTACATTCTTTGAGAGATCTTGTTCCGCACCCGTTTATAGATTAGAAGAAAATAACCCTCATTTTTAAAGTAATCCTAGAGCTATTTTAGATTAAAAATATAATATATGATATTTTCCTTAGCTTTTGAAAAAAAAATTTAGAACACGGAATAGCTCATTAGTAAAAGAGTTCATTTTGTTCTTAATTCAGTTCATCCTTACTTAGGTATCAAATTTCTTGTTTCTTTTTTCCATGACTTTTAGGGACTGTCTTTTGAGAAATGCTCTAGATGCAACTTCACCATCAGAGTCTTCTGAACTGGAGCTAAAATAACTGAGTGTTCTATTTGGTGGTTCATCTTCTTCTTCTACTTTGTCCTTTCCTTGGAAAAACTGAAATAGAAATTTTATAATTTTACTCTGATTTTGACCTGTAAATACCGTTTTAAAAAGTAAAGCTTTTATATTTACCTTGGAAACAAAATATTGAATAAAGAAATATGCTGAAAGTTTAGTTTTTTTTTTATATTCAGTGGTTCGAGATTGAGTTTGAGAGATTCTATATCTTCCAGTAAAACATTTACTATAAAGAACACAGCCAGGGTTTCTTCTAAAGTATAGAGTGCATTAAATTTCAAATATAGCTGTATTACTAACAAGTTTTAAAACCTCATTTGTTAAACAGTAAGTTATAAGAAATTGAGTTACTTTTCTACAATTGGTGCGATCCGGTGGCTCTTTAATTATTACTAATTTTTCAGGCTAGTATTCTTTGGTATATTCAGCGCATGTTATCTTTTTTTTGTCCTTTTCTATTTTACTTCTTTTTGCCCTGAGGACTACCGATAAGAGATTTTGGAAGAAACTTTTGCGAATTATTTTCTTATCTTTAGCTTGTTGTTGTTGTTTCAAGAACTTAAAAATATGGCTCTAATTGAAATTTTAGCACTAAATTTGAAAAACAACGAAATTTTTCCACCAAATAGAGTTTGTTACATGGTAAAATTTAGTCGGTGCACCGCTATTCGAGTTTGGCCTCTTAAGAATCCAAAGTAGGGTCAACGGCTTGGAATTTCAATCCCCAAGAGATTTGAAGCTACGTAAAATTGGGTATGCCTATTTCTAATTTTAGTGCCATGAAAAATCAGTGAAGTAATGTATATAGGGAGATTGTATATTTAAAGGGAACCGATGGAATCCATATTTTCAAAAACTCATTTTCGTGGGGGGACACAGTAAGTAATGTAGGTGGGAGAAAAAGGAAACAAGTGTTCGTTGATACCAAGCTTCTATGCAGCCCTCAGCCCCATGATCTCGGATTTAAAAATGTAAGGGCATAGGAATGAAACATATATGTCTGCTGCACTATATCTCCAGTCGTTCCAGCCAAAATATTGGGGGACAAATTTCAAGCCCCACCATTAGGTAAGTTATATAAATCGTGGGAGGAGGAAAATTTCACATTTTATCCTCACCCCCCGCCATATATTTTTCATAATACCTTTTTTGTATAATTTTTTTGCAAAAATATGAAGTGAGACAAAAAATTAGTTTCTTTGAGAAGCAGCGTTTTACAGTGAATATGAAGTTAAAAAAAAGTATAAAAGCTTCAAGACATCCTTAATTTCGAATATAATTTTTTTTGTATTTGCATTAAAGAATAATACCTCCCTACCTAATTTTTATGAACTGAGACTGCTGCTAAGAAGCAAACTAAAAGAAAAAAGAAGAAAAGAAAGGAACAAAAACTTTATTTACCGGATTTACTAGAATCTGGAAATGAGCAAACTACTGCCCTCTACTTAGATCCCAAAGAGAACTGCTTTCGCATGATCGTTTTTCAAAATTAATTTTTGTCCCATTTAGTATGTATTTTGAAGTAAAAACTAAAACATTTAATTAGTAAGACAACTATTCTTTCACAGTTATGTTTCCTTGATTCATTAATATATTTTTTTTACTACCAAACTGTTTTACCAAATGATTTTTCGTTTATTTATTGAAATGTCAAAAATCCTTCACAAATTAAACAAAGAAAGTCACAAATGATGGTTTAGCGGAAAACTTTGAGAACAGCTCGACAAGATACTTTTGGAAACAAGTAAAAAAAAGGCGGAAAATTAGAACTTAGAGCAACCTTGTTTCACGTAGAACTTTAAACAGAAGCTTGTAAAGTGTGATTGAAGTTTATAGGTTATAATGGCTTATATTAGTAAAATTGCTACTTTAAATACCTTAATGTTTTTATATGCCGACGGGATAAAGTGGCTGCGTCTATCAACCAACTGGTTTTCCTGAGATCTACTTTCGAAATATTGAAAAATTAATGATAATGATAAGGAAATGATTATGATAATGAAAGATTTGTGCACACCTGTTTCACTTTAGACATAGATCTGTCACACTTTTGATATAATTGCCAAGAATTGTTTGCTAAGCTGTTTTCAAAGGGAAGATCAGTATGTTCAATTAAGCTTTGATCCTTCTTAGCTATATTGCCGTGATCCTCACATTAAAAACAGTTCAGCTGCCCGTTTTTTTCGTTCTCTCGGAACCATGAATATATCAGATCTGTATTCCCCTGGGAATTGTTGTGATTCTCGCTATTGCGTTTGTTTTAACCGCATATTTTTTGTGCATCATTTTCGTTTACAATTTGATGCATCCCTTGCTTATATTTACCATCTTACTTTAATTTTGCATAATGTCATAGATTTTTAAGATGAATTGCTTAAAATTTATGGGTTCCAAAACTGTTTCTGTTTTTTAATGAGAACACCAAAAAAGGATAATTTCTTAAGAAAACATCCACATACAGGTGTTTGTCCAATTCTTGGGGATGGGGGACACATTCTCCCTTGACCCGTTCAAAGAACACTATTGCCCATATTTCATTTTTACTCAAATTTATATTTGGTGTGCAGTAGCTTAAAAAGTCGGTTTAAAAAACCGTCACAGTATATTTCCGAGTTTTCACCTCTTTTGTTTTTTTCTTTATTTAGATTTATATCTTGTTCTTGTTAAATTAATTTAGGTCACCTTTTATGCTCATTTTGTTTTAGTTTCTTATAATATTTTCCTGATTACAGAGTTCTTAAAAAACAAACTATTAACAGTTATTCTTAGTGCAATTGCTATTGCTTATCTTCTGACCATAGATTTAGATTCCCTTGAGCTATTCATATTTATTCATCATCTTACTTTAATTTTGCATAATGTCATAGATTTTCAAGATGAATTGCCTAAAATCTATGGGTTCCAAAACTGTTTCTGTTTTTTAATGAGAAAACCAATAAATGACAATTTCTAATGAAAACATTCACATAAAGGTGTTTGTAGAATTGTAGGGGGGGGGGGGGGACACATTCTCCCTTGACCCGTTCAAAGAACACAATTTCTACTCAAATTTATATTTGGTGTATAGTAGCTTAAAAAGTCGGTTAAAAAAACTATCACAGTATATTTCCGAGTTTTCACCTATTTTGTTTTTTATTTTCTTTAGATTTACATTATGTTCTTGTTCAATTAATTTAGGTTCACCTTTTAACTTCATTTTGTTTTAGTCTCTTATAATATTTTCCTGATTACAGAGTTCTTAATAAACAAACTATTAACAGCTATTCTTAGTGCTACTGTTGTTATATTTTAAAATACAAGGATCCCGAACTGGTGCTAGAATTTAAACTGTACACGCTGATTTTTTTTTAAGTTTCAGTAATGTTTCTATGTCTTTTTCTTCCAATTATAAAGACCCAAGTGACGAGGTTTCCTTACTTCTTGATTCCTAATCCATCATTTCCATTAATTGCCGAGCGCTTACAGGCTTAATTATTACTATTTAACCTTAATAAAAGCTTGGTTTATTTGACATCAAAATACATACCTCTTTACTATGTCCATTTACATTTTGCTTCTTAGACACCAATATTCGGATAAGCCCACCAAAATATCTGAGTACCTTGTCCGGCGGCACTTGTTGATGATCAATTCTGAGGAATTGCTCAACCAAAATGAAGAAAAAAAAAGATGAATCCTTTAATAAACGTAAAATTTGAGAGAAGGTCGTCATGTTTCTGTGTCGGCTGACGTCATGAAGTTAGTTATCATTTTTGCTATGACGGTGACGTCATTAAAGATATTTAAGACATATATGTTCACGTAGAAATCTATTAATGTTTAAGTTTAAAATGACTGATGAACTTACAATGGCAAAAGCCGATGAAGATGCTCAAAGAGTCTATGCCAAATAACTTGCTGCTGATAGATAAAGTCAGAAAAGAAAGCGTGCCGAGGAATCAAAAGAACAGCAAGGATACAGGCTTGAGGCTAAAGAACGCAAAACCGCGCAGTTAGATGAAGATCCACCTGGACAGCGAGAGTCAAAACATATCAAAACTGAAAATGATAGCGATGATGATTGGGTTTGGGATTTTGACTTGGATAAGGTCATCAATGCCTACCAGGTTTTAGTTAAAAAAACAAAGGTTCGGCGATACGTTTTTCATAGTGAAGCTGAAAAATAAAGAAGAAAAAGAAAACTGAAAAAAGAAAGAATGTAAAAAACTAAAAAATACTAAAAAGAAAAAACACTCAAAGAGAAATTACAGACCACGGTCTTCAGCTCAAGGGAGCTTAGAGTGCGGTCCTATGGATCCTGTGTACCTTGCGCAGAAGATCATGAGTTTGCTCTATCATTTTTATAGTTTGCCCACGACCGGGACAGAGGGAATATAAATAACGACCGGGACACTCAAAGAGAAATTACAGACTGGGATACCGGGAAACAAATGACGACCAGGACACAGGGAATATAAATGACGACCAGGACACAGGTATTTAAGAATATCGTTCAAAGACAAATTTTTAATTGTAAGAAGACCGTTGAAAGAGAAATTTCTAATTGTAAAATGACTGAAGAACCTACAATGGCAACGGTACCACCATCGAAGTAGATAACCAGTGGGTTGTTCCATATTCCCAATTATTATCAAATGCACACATAAACGTTGAATACTGTAACTCCGTAAAAGCAATCAAATACATATGTAAATACGTCAACAAAGGCAGTGACATGGCAGTTTTTGGCTTGCAGCCCGAAATCAAAGATTTCGACGAAATCGTACAATATCAGGCTGGAAGATACATAAGCAGTAATGAAGCTGTTTGGCGAATTCTTTCATTTCCGATACATGAACGTAGTCCGGCTGTTGTTCACTTAGCGGTACATTTACAGAATAGTCAACGTGTTTATTTCTCGGAAACCAACGTGCAACAAAGAGCCCTGAATCCACCGGATACAAAATTAACAGTTTTTTTTCGCTTTGCAAAAATGATTCCTTTGCAAAAAAACTGCTGTATACTCAAGTGCCTTCGTATTACACGTGGAATACTAAAAATAAAGTATTTGAACGTCGAAAACAGGGTAAGTCAGTCGACGGCCAACCTATCATCTTCAAAGACACCACGATAGGAAGACTCTACACCGTTCACCCCAATCAACATGAATGCTTCTTTCTACGCCTGCTTTTGGTGAATGTACCCGGTCCGACATCCTTTGAGTATTTGAGAACTGTAAACGGCACTATTCATGACACTTACCGTAGTACATGCCAAGCTCTGAATTTATTGGAGAATGACCAACACTGGGATAACTGCATCAATGACGCGTGCGAAACGTCAACCCCAAGTCAAATTCGTGCATTGTTTGGCATCATTTTAACAACTTGCTCTCCATCAGCTCCTACAGAGTTATGGGAAAAATATAAGTCAAAAATGTCCGAAGATATACTCCATCGAAAACAGTTAGAGACGTCAGATATGACTTTTTATTTTACATCAGAAATTTATAACTACACTTTAGTTATTATAGAAGATTTGTGCGTACGTATGGCAAACAAACCTCTTCAGGATTTGGGAATGCCTTCACCTAACCGTATCGCTGCTGTTTCGATATGTGTAGAATTGGATCGTGAACAAAGTTACAGTACGAGTGATCTATTGTCGACTGTACAAAATAACATTTCCAAGTTAACGTCGGAACAAAAAGACATTTATGATACGATAGACTCAATTTCAGGACGTATACAACTACCAGCTGATTTCTGTAATTTAGTGACGTCCAAAAATGAATTGATTGAAAAAGTATTTCCGAATATTCTAAAAAATTATAAAAATAATAAATGGCTAAGTGAAAGAGCGATTCTCGCACCCAAAAATATAGACGTCCACGAAATCAACAATATTGTTTTGACCAAGATTCGAGACCAGGCAGTCCTTTACAAGTCAGTCAACACAGTTTTGGAACCAAATGAAGCGGTTAATTATCCATCTGAATTTTAAAATTCCATAGATCGTTCAGGGTTTCCACCACAGGTGCTACTACTAAAAATAGACGTACCAATAATACTTTTAAGAAATATCAACCCACCAAAGCTTTGCAATGGCACGCGACTTGCCGTAAAAAAAAACAATGGAAAACCTAATAGAAGCCACAATCTTGACAGGGCCTTTTGAGGGTGAGGCTGTTCTTATTCCTCGCATTCCCATGATTCCAACAGATCTGCCTTTTCAATTTAAAAGATTGCAATTCCCAATTCGATTAGCATTTGCAATCACCATTAACAAAGCTCAAGGTCAATCATTAGAAAAATGTGGTATAGATCTTAATACTGATTGTTTTTCCCATGGACAATTGTACGTTGCATGTTCGAGGGTCGGTAAACCTGACAATCTATTTATATGCAGCGACAATTGAACAGCGAAGAATGTTGTATATTCGCAAGTTTTACGCAGTTAATTTGTATTGTATCTATCTATCTATCTATCTATATAAAAACGAGTTGTGTGTATGCATGTTTGTTTGTTTGTAAAAAAGAGCGTTTGTATATGACGTCATTATTAGTACATGCGGCTTTGTATATGCACAGACAATGGGAAAGCCAAGAATGTTGTATATTCGCAATTTTTACGTAGTTTAACTCCTGCAGACGAAATGAATGCTTGCCTGAAAAATTCCAATTTATGGGCACACGTAAAAATATTAAAATTAACTACAAATATGCGTGTCCGATTGCAAAACGATGACTCTGGTCAAACATTGTCAGATCAATTGCTGGCAATTGGAATATTCGCAATTTTTACGCAGTTTGAAACACATATATAAATCTATCTATATTCACAGGTGGGACACAGGGACACAACTACAATGGCGCGTAACTAATATGGCGCTTAATAACTTATGTGTGCGGGGGGGCTTGGAGGGGCGCGAAGCGCCCCACCAACTAGGTGTTGGGGTGGCGCGAAGTGCCACCCCAACAGCTAGTATATATATATATATATATATATATATATATATATATATATATATATATATATATATATATATATATATATATATATATATATATATATATATATATATATATATATATATATATATATATATATATATATATATATATATATATATATATATATATATATATATATATATATATATATATATATTTAGATACAACTTTTAGAAGCAGACCCATTCTCTAACAAAAAGTGATGATTTGTGATTATTAGTTTAAAGGTAAATTTTTAGTCAATTACTATCATACAATATAAATGATCCTCAACGATTGATAAAGCTATTATATTAGTATCTCTCAATAGTCAAAGTATTCTTGACAGAAGAATGTATACAAACAATTATCTAAAAACAATAACAATGAAAATAGAAACAGTCAGCAATGCACTTTAACTAAAAAAATCATTGCATTAATAATGGCAAAGTGTGTAAAGGTATCAGCATATTTCTTATTATGTATGTTCAACCACTTTAATTTGATGGAGTATTTAAAACAGCTTTCTGACTGGAGTAGTCGAATTTTAGAACAAGGTAGTTATCATCAGTTGCTCTTAATCAACAATAAAACAGAACCGATCAATGATACAGTTGGTGTAACAACGCGGTCAAGGTTATGTTGGGGCTCAATAAGGTTAGGGTGTTTCCAAATAATGATGCGTGAGAAAACCTTAACCCCTTAGTAACTCGTCTTGCAAGAAATATTTAATGTTTCACAAAAACACTTACTTTTAGAATTGCTTTTCTGAGGTTCTTCAAGTTTTCATAAATTTTTCTTTCACCCCTGAAAATTCAAACTTTTATTAACATACCTAATATGAATAAAATATATAATAACACGTGGTAAAGATCCAAATAGTTGCGCTTAGCATAGGCCTATTACGGTTGCTTGTACTTTAAGTAAAGAATTTGAATATATATATAGAATATATGAATATATATATATATATATATATATATATATATATATATATATATATATATATATATATATATAGAAGATATAATCTGGCGTAACAGACATAGTGTAACAGACATAACAGACAGACAACTTATTTTTGTATATATAGATATATGTAGATACAACTTTTAGATGCAGACCCATTGTCTAGCAAAAAGTATGATCTGCATGCTTTGTGATGATTAGTTTAAAGGCAAAGTTTTAGTCAATTATTATCATACAACTAGCTGTTGGGGTGGCGCTTCGCGCCACCCCAACACCTAGTTAGTGGGGGCGCTTCGCGCCCCCCCCCCCCCCCGAGCCCCCCCGCGCGCGTAAGTCGTTACGCGCCATATTAGTTACGCGCCATTGTAGTTGTGTCCCTATGTCCCACCTGTGAATATAGATAGATATATTATATATATGTTTTTAACTACGTAAAACTTGCGAATATACAACATTCTTTGCTGTCCCATTGTCTGTGCATATAAATAGATTGTCAGGTTTACCGACTCTTGAACATGCAACATATAATGGTCCATGGGAAAACAATCCGTATTCAGATCTATAACTCATGATTCTAATGATTGCCCTTGAGCTTTGTTTATGGTGATTGCTAATCGACCATTCCCTGTCCCGGTGTCCTGATCGTCATTTATATCCCCCTGTGCCCCCCGGCGTCCCCGTTGTAGTTGTGTCCCTGTGTCCCAGTCGTCATTTATATTTTTTACTTATGTCCTGGTCATTATGGCTTATGTATGGTCATTTATATTCCCTGTGTCCCGGTCGTCATTTGTATCCCGGTGTCCCGGTCTGTATATACATTCGTTTTTTAGTTTTGTTTTTCTCCTTTATTTTTTTCCTTTTTTATTTTTTTTCTTTTTTAGTTTATTTAGATTTTCAGATTTTTAGTTTTTTTATTAGTTTTTGTTTTTTTTTCTTTTCAGTTTTTTCGTAGTTTTTACCTTCTTTTTAGTTTTTTTAGTTTTTTTTTTTACTTATGTCCTGGTCGTCATTTATACTCCCTGTGTCCCGGTGCTTTGTTGATTGCTAATCGAACATTCCTTTTGTCCCGGTCGCTTTCTCTTTGAGTGTCGTCATTTATTTTTTTCTTTTTTAGTTCTTACCTTTTTTTAGTTTTTTTTTAAGTTTTTTAGATGAAATTTTTTTTTAGTTTTTTTCCTTTTTTTCTTTTTAGTTTTTATTGGTTTTTACCTTTTTTTTTAGCTTTTTTAGTTTTTTTCGTTTTTTCTTTTTACTTTTTTTTAGTTTTTATCTTTTTTATTTTTTTTTATTTTTATTCTTAATTTTATTAGTTTTCTTTTTCTCTTCTATTTTTCAGTTTTTTCCTTTTTTTTAGTTTTGTTTTTAGTTTTTAGTTTTTTTATTTTTTTACCTTTTTTTAGTTTTTTTTTAGTTTTTAGCTTTTTTATTTTTTTTTATTAGTTTTTAGTTTTTTTTGTAGTTTTTGCCTTTTTTTAGTTTTTTCAGTTTTTTGTTTAGTTTTTAGTTTTTTACCTTTTTTAGCCTAACCAGGATTTGAACCTGGCGCCACCCCAACACCTAGTTGGTGGGGGCGCTTCGCCCCCCCCCCCCCAAGCCCCCCCGCGTGCGTAATTCGTTACGCGCCATATTAGTTACGCGCCATTGTAGTTGTGTCCCTATGTCCCACCTGTGAATATAGATAGATATATTATATATATGTTTTTAACTACGTAAAACTTGCGAATATACAACATTCTTTGCTGTCCCATTGTCTGTGCATATAAATAGATTGTCAGGTTTACCGACTCTTGAACATGCAACATATAATGGTCCATGGGAAAACAATCCGTATTCAGATCTATACCTCATGATTCTAATGATTGCCCTTGAGCTTTGTTGATGGTGATTGCTAATCGACCATTCCCTGTCCCGGTGTCCTGATCGTCATTTATATCCCCCTGTGCCCCCCGGCGTCCCCGTTGTAGTTGTGTCCCTGTGTCCCGGTCGTCATTTATATTTTTTACTTATGTCCTGGTCATTATGGCTTATGTATGGTCATTTATATTCCCTGTGTCCCGGTCGTCATTTGTATCCCGGTGTCCCGGTCTGTATATACATTCGTTTTTTAGTTTTGTTTTTCTCCTTTATTTTTTTCCTTTTTTCTTTTTTTTCTTTTTTAGTTTATTTAGATTTTTAGATTTTTAGTTTTTTTATTAGTTTTTGTTTTTTTTTCTTTTTAGTTTTTTCGTAGTTTTTACCTTCTTTTTAGTTTTTTTAGTTTTTTTTTACTTATGTCCTGGTCGTCATTTATACTCCCTGTGTCCCGGTGCTTTGTTGATTGCTAATCGAACATTCCTTTTGTCCCGGTCGCTTTCTCTTTGAGTGTCGTCATTTATTTTTTTCTTTTTTAGTTCTTACCTTTTTTTAGTTTTTTTTAGTTTTTTAGATGAAATTTTTTTTTAGTTTTTTTCCTTTTTTTCTTTTTAGTTTTTAATTGGTTTTTACCTTTTTTTTAGCTTTTTTAGTTTTTTTCGTTTTTTCTTTTTACTTTTTTTTAGTTTTTATCTTTTTTATTTTTTTTTATTTTTATTCTTAATTTTATTATTTTTCTTTTCTCTTCTATTTTTCAGTTTTTTCCTTTTTTTTAGTTTTTTTTTTAGTTTTTAGTTTTTTTATTTTTTTACCTTTTTTTAGTTTTTTTTTAGTTTTTTAGCTTTTTAATTTTTTTTATTAGTTTTTAGTTTTTTTTGTAGTTTTTGCCTTTTTTTAGTTTTTTCAGTTTTTTGTTTAGTTTTTAGTTTTTTACCTTTTTTAGCCTAACAAGGATTTGAACCTGGGACCTTCATTCTCCGTTCTGACACCCTCTCTCACCGAGTGACTACTCCAGCATGTTCATTTTGGTGTTTTAAACGGTATATTATTAACCAAATTAATGTGTTTTACAATATACTAAGCATCGTCATAACAAAAATGATGGCAACTAATTTCATGACGTCAGCCGAAACATGACGTCACCTGATCCATCCACAGATCCACACACAGACAACTTATTTTTATATATATAGATATAAATGATCCTCAAGGATTGATAAAGCTATTATATTAGTATCTCTCAATGGTCAAAGTACTCTTGACAGAGGAATGTATACAAACAATTATCTAAAAACAATGAAAGTGAAGATAAAAACAGTAGTCAATGCACTTTAACTAAAAAAAAAATCATTGCATTAATAATGGCAAAGTGTGCAGAGGTATCAGCATATTTCTTATTATGTATGTTTAACCACTTTAATTTGATGGAGTATTTAAAACGGCTCGCCGATAGGAGTAGTCGAATTTTAGAATCAGGCAGTTATCATCAGTTGACTCTTAATCAACAATAAAACAGAACTGATCAATGATAGAATTGGTGTAACAACGCGGTCAAGGTTATGTTGGGGCCCAATAAGGGTAGGGTGTTTCCAAGTAATGATGCGTGAGCAAACCTGAACCCTGAGTAGAAACATTTAATGTTTCAAAAAAACGCTTACTTACTTTTAGAATTGCTTTTTTGAGGTTCTTCAAGTTTTCATCGTCTTGTAAATCTGATCTTTCCCTTATATTCTTCGACTTTTGTGAAGTGTAAATTTTCCTTTCACTCCTGCAAATTCAAAACTTTTATTAACATACTTTATATGAATATAATAATACGTGGTAAGGATCTAACTAGTTGCGCTTTTCTAAGGCCTATTACAGTTGCTTGTACTTTAAGTAAAGTATTTGAATATATTTTGCTCCCTGATCTCCTGTCTAAAGTAGATTATATATCTTATCAGTTTGGCCTCAAGCCGTATACAGGATGCCAACATGCTCATCGTGCTCTAACTTCGCTATTGCTTGAGGTGCATAAAATGGTTTTAAGGTTCATTTTTGTGCACTCGATGTTTCAAAAGCATTAGATTCAATATGCCATAGCCAACTTGATATTCTTTAATCCAACTTGGTGTTAATGTGTCTAAAATATCAACTCTTCGTTTTTGGTATGCTAATTCATTTTTTTGTAAGCTAAAAATTTTAGTTTGCTGTATTCTTGGGGTATATTTTTCCTAATGATTTAAGTACACAATAAATGCACGGCATTAATCCCCAAAAAGGCTATTGTTCTTTTTATTCACAGAAACACCAACGTAAAGAGAAAAAAACAGGCGTATTCCCTCCTGGATAACTCCCCTCGTGGAAAATTCCCCTTTTATACAAAATAAAGCAGCTAAAACGGAAGTATTACAAATAAAAATAATGAAGAAAAGAAGAAATTTAACCCAAATTTTTTCAACGCCAAACCTTGCGACACGTGGGATTGAACCTCCAAACCTTCAGCCCAGAAAGTGTGGCTGTATCCACTACGCCATCACAAGGTATTAATATTGATGATTCTTGTATAACTTGATTAATTTACTTGAATCAGTAAACAATTAATGGTTGGTGTACATAATTTAACTACGATGAACTTGAATACACAACATTATGCTTTTTTTTGTCCAGTTTCTAATTTAATAATTGTTCGTTCAGGAACAATCATTATATCTATATATATAAAAATAAGTTGTCTGTCTGTGGATGTGTGGATGGATGTGTGGATGGATGTGTCAGGTGACGTCACCTGAAAAAACTGGATTAGGTGACGTCAAAACTGAAAAAACTAAAAAAAGGCAAAAACTACAAAAAAAACTAAAAACTAATAAAAAAAATAAAAAAGCTAAAAAACTAAAAAAACTATAAAGGTAAAAACCAATAAAAAACTAAAAAAAAAACTGAAAAAACTAAAAAAAGGCAAAAACTACAAAAAAAAACTAAAAACTAATAAAAAAAGTAAAAAAGCTAAAAAACTAAAAAAACTAAAAAAACTAAAAAAAGGTAAAAAACTAAAAAAAATAAAAAATAAAAAAAAACTAAAAAAAAGGAAAAAACTGAAAAATAAGCTAAAATAAAGGTAAAAACCAATAAAAAACTAAAAAAAAAAGGAAAAAACTAATAAATGACGACACTCAAAGAGAAAGCGACCAGGACAAAAAACTAAAAAAAAAGGCAAAAACTACAAAAAAACTAAAAACTAATAAAAAAAATAAAAAAGCTAAAAAACTAAAAAAACTAAAAAAAGGTAAAAAACTAAAAAAACTAAAAACTAAAAAAAAACTAAAAAAGGTAAAAACTAAAAGAACTAAAAAAGAAAAAAATAAATGACGACACTCAAAGAGAAAGCGACCAGGACAAAAGGAATGTTCGATTAGCAATCAACAAAGCACCGGGACACAGGGAGTATAAATGACGACCAGGACACAAGTAAAAAAAAAAATTAACAAAACTAAAAAGAAGGTAAAAACTACAAAAAAACTAAAAAGAAAAAAAAACTAAAAACTAATAAAAAAACTAAAAAATCTAAAAATCTAAATAAACTAAAAAAGAAAAAAAAGGAAAAAAATAAAGGAGAAAAACAAAACTAAAAAACGAATGTATATACAGACCGGTACACCGGGATACAAATGACGACCGGGACACAGGGAATATAAATAACGACCGGGACACAGGGACACAACTACAACGGGGACACCGGGGGAAACAGGGGGATATAAATGACGACCGGGACAAAAAAACTAAAAAGAAATAAAAACTAAAAACTAATAAAAAAAACTAAAAAATCTAAAAATCTAAATAAGCTAAAAAAGAAAAAAAAAGGAAAAAAATAAAGGAGAAAAACAAAACTAAAAAACGAATGTATATACAGACCGGGACACCGGGATACAAATGATGACCGGGACCCGGGACACAGGGAATATAAATGACGACCGGGACACAGGGACACAACTACAACGGGGACACCGGGGGAAACAGGGGGATAACCTGACAATCTATTTATATGCAAAGACAATGGGACAGCAAAGAATGTTGTATATTCGCAAGTTTTACGTAGTTAAAACCATATATATATATATATATCTATATTCACAGGTGGGACATAGGGACACAACTACAATGGCGCGTAACTATTATGGCGCGTAACGACTTACGCGCGCGGGGGGGGCTTGGGGGGGGCGCGAAGCGCCCCCACCAACTAGGTGTTGGGGTGGCGCGAAGCGCCACCCCAACAGCTAGTATATATATATATATATATAATTATGTATGTATGTATATAAATATATATATGATTTAAGTACACAAAAAATGCACGGCATTAATCTCCAAAAAGGCTATTGTTCTTTTTATTCACAGAAACACCAACGTAAAGAGAAAAACTTCAGCCCAGAAAGTATGGCTGTATCCACTACGCCATCACAAGGTATTAATATTGTTGATTCTTGTATAACTCTATTAATTTACTTGAAGCAGTAAACAATTAATGGTTGGTGTACATAATTTAACTACGATGAACTTGAACACACAACATGATGCTTTTTTTGTCCAGTTTCGTAATTGAATAATAATTCCTTCAGGAACAATTATTATATATATATATATATATATATATATATATATATATATATATATATATATATATATATATATATATATATATATATATATATGTATATATATATATATGTATGTACGCATATAAATATATATCTATCTTCTATATATATAAAAATAAGTTGTCTGTCTGTCTGTGGATCAGGTGACGTCATGTTTCTGTGTCGGCTGACGTCATGAAAGTAGTTTTCGTCATTTTTGCTTTGATGGTGACGTCATTCAAGATATTTAAGACATATGTTCACGTAGAAATCTATTAATGTTTAAGTTTACAATGACTGATGAACTTACCATGGCAAAAGCCAATGAAGATGCTCAAAGAGTCTATGCCAAAAAACTTGCTGCTGATAGAGAAAGTCAGAAAAGAAAGCACGCCGAGGAATCAAAAGAACAGCAAGGAAACAGGCTTGAGGCTAAAGAACGCAAAACCGCGCAGTTAGATGAAGATCCACCTGGACAGCGAGTGTCAAAACATATCAAAACTGAAAATGATAGCGATGATGATTGGGTTTGGGATTTTGACTTGGATAAGGTCATCAATGTCTACCAGATTTTAGTTAAAAAAACAAAGGTTCGGCGATATGTATTTCATAGTGAAGCTGAAAAATAAAGAAGAAAAAGAAAACTGAAAAAAGAAAAAATGTAAAAAACTAAAAAATACTAAAAAGAAAAAAAACTCAAAGAGAAATTACAGACCGGGACACAAATGACGACCGGGACACAAATGACGACCGGGACAGAGGGAATATAAATAACGACCGGGACACTCAAAGAGAAATTACAGACTGGGATACCGGGACACAAATGACGACCGGGACACAGGGAATATAAATGATGACCAGGACACAGGTATTTAAGAATATCGTTCAAAGACAAGTTTTTAATTGTAAGAAGACCGTTGAAAGAGAAATTTCTAATTGTAAAATGACTGAAGAACCTATAATGGCAACACCCGAGGAAACTGCTCAAAACGAATGTATTCAAGCCGAAGTAGCTGAGTTGGTAAAGCGTTATGTTTCAGGTTCTAGGTCCGAGAAGCTCCAGGTTTGAACCTTGGCTTTAGCATTAATACAAAAGAAGAAAAAAACTAAAAAAGGTAAAAACTACAAAAAAACTAAAAAGAAAATATATATATATATATATATATATATATATATTTATATATGTATTTATATATATAAAAATAAGTTGTCTGTCTGTGGATCTGTTAGGTGACGACATGTTTCTGTGTCGACTGACGTCATGTTTTCGACTGACGAAATTACAGACCGGGACATCGGGACACAAATGACGACCGGGACACCGGCACATAGAGAATATAAATGACGACTGGGACACAAGGACTGTTCGATTAGCAATCACCATCAACAAAGCACCGGGACACAAATTAAAGTTAAAAAATTAAAACCTAAAAAAAGACCAATTCAAAAACGAATGTATATACAGACCAGGACACAAATGACGACCGGGAAACCGGGACATGACGACCGGGACAAATAGACACAACTACAACAGGGACTCCGGGGGGCTCAGGGGGATATATAAATGACGATGGCGACACAGGGAATCGTCGATTAGCAATCACCATCAACAAAGCTCAAGGGCAATCATTAGAATCATGAGGTATAGATCTGAATACGGATTGTTTTTCCATGGACCATTATCTGTTGCATGTTCAAGAGTCGTTAAACCTGACATTCTATTTATATGCACAGACAATGGGACAGCAAAGAATGTTGTATATTCGCAAGTTCTACGTAGTTAAAAACATATATATATATATATATATATATATATATATATATATATATATATATATATATATATATATATATATATATATGTATATATATATATATATATATATATATATATATATATATATATATATATATATATATATATATATATATATATATATATATATATATATATATATATATATCTATATTCACAGGTGGGACATAGGGACACAACTACAATGGCACGTAACTAATATGGCGCGTAACGACTTACGCGCGGGGGGGCTTGGGGTGGGGGCGCGAAGCGCCCCACCAACTAGGTGTTGGGGTGGCACGAAGCGCCACCCCAACAGCTAGTATATATATATATATATATACTAGCTGTTGGGGTGGCGCTTCCTGCCACCCCAACACCTAGTTGGTTGGGGCGCTTCGCGCCCCCCCAAGCCCCCCCGCGCGCGTAAGTCATTACGCGCCATATTAGTTACGCGCCATTGTAGTTGTGTCCCTGTGTCCCACCTGTGAATATAGATAGATTTATATATGTGTTTCAAACTACGTAAAAATCGCGAATATACAACATTCTTGGCTTTCCCACTACTGGGAGCTTTCTGCTTCCAATTGCAAGCAATTGATCTGAAAATGTTTGATCAGTGTCATCGTTTTGCAATCGGACACGCATATTTGTAGTTAATTTTAATATTTTTACGTGTGCCCAGAAATTAGAATTTTTCAGGCAAGCATTCATTTCGTCTGTAGGAGTTAAACTACGTAAAAATTGCGAATATACAACATTCTTGGCTTTCCCATTGTCTGTGCATATACAAAGCCGTATGTACTAATAATGACGTCATATGCAAACGCTCTTTTTACAAACAAACAAACATGCATGCACACAACTTGTTTTTATATAGATAGATAGATAGATAGATACAATACAAATTAACTGCGTAAAACTTGCGAATATACAACATTCTTCGCTGTCCAATTGTCATTGCATATAAATAGATTGTCAGGTTTACCGACCCTCGAACATGCAACGTACAATTGTCCATGGGAAAAACAATCATTGTTAAGATCTATATCACATTTTTCTAATGATTGACCTTGAGCTTTGTTAATGGTGATTGCAAATGCTAATCGAATTGGGAATTGCAATCTTTTAAATTGAAAAGGCAGGTCCGTTGGAATCATGGGAATGCGAGGATTAAGAACAGCCTCACCCTCAAAAGGCCCTGTCAAGATTGTGGCCTCTATTAGGTTTTCCATTGTTTTTTTTTACGGCAAGTCGCGTGCCATTGCAAAGCTTTGGTGGGTTGATATTTCTTAAAAGTATTATTGGTACGCCTATTTTTAGTTGTAGCACGTGTGGTTGAAACCCTGAAAGATCTATGGAATTTAAAAATTCAGATGGATAATAAACCGCTTCATTTGGTTCCAAAACTGTGTCGACTGACTTGTAAAGGACTGCCTGGTCTCGAATCCTGGTCAAAACAATATTGTTGATTTCGTGGACGTCTATATTTTTGGGTGCAAGAATCGCTCTTTCACTTAGCCATTTATTATTTTTATAATTTTTTAGAATATTCAGAAATACTTTTTCAATCAATTCATTTTTGGACTCCACTAAATTACAGAAATCAGCAGGTAGTTGTATACGTCCTGAAATTGAGTCTACTGGGAGCTTTCCGTTTCCAATTGCCAGCAATTAATCTGAAAATGTTTGACCAGAGTCTTCGTTTTGCAATCGGACACGCATATTTGTAGTTAATTTTAATATTTTTACTTGTGCCCATAAATTAAAATTTTTCAGGCAAGCATTCATTTCGTCTGCAGGAGTTGATCTAGGTATTATAGGTAATGTTTGCCTGAAATCTCCCACAAGCAATATTAATGTGCTGCCAAAGGGTTTCGACTTCCCTCTCAAATCTTTCAAGCATTGATCCAGAGCCTCAAGCGATTTTTTGTGTGCCTTTGTGCACTCATCCCAAATAATAAGTTTGCATTGTTGCAATACTTTACCCATCCCAGATGATTTGGAAATATTGCTTGTGGGAGTTTCTGTAGAATTCAAATTCAGAGGCAATTTCAAAGTGGAATGAGCAGTTCTTCCACCAGGCAGCAATGTTGCAGCTATTCCGGACGACGCAATTGCAAACGCTATATCATTTTTTGATCGAATTGATGCCAGAATCAGTTTTATCACAAACGTTTTACCAGTACCTCCTGGCGCATCCAAAAAAAAAATTTCTCCAACGTTGTTATCGACACAATGCATTATCGTATCATAAATGTCTTTTTGTTCCGACGTTAACTTGGAAATGTTATTTTGTACATACGACAATAGATCACTCGTACTGTAACTTTGTTCACGGTCCAATTCTACACATGTCGAAACAGCAGCGATACGGTTAGGTGAAGGCATTCCCAAATCCTGAAGAGGTTTGTTTGCCATACGTACGCACAAATCTTCTATAATAACTAAAGTGTAGTTATAAATTTCTGATGTAAAATAAAAAGTCATATCTGACGTCTCTAACAGTTTTCGATGGAGTATCTCTTCGGACATTTTTGACTTATATTTTTCCCATAACTCTGTAGGAGCTGATGGAGAGCAAATTGTTAAAATGAGGCCAAACAATGCACGAATTTGACTTGGGGTTGACGTTTCGCACGCGTCATTGATGCAGTTATCCCAGTGTTGGCCATTCTCCAATAAATTCAGAGTTTGGCATGCACTACGGTAATTGTCATGTATAGTACCGTTTACAGTGCTCAGCTGTTAAAAAAAAAGCTGTTAATTTTGTATCCGGTGGATTCAGGGCTCTTTGTTGCACGTTGGTTTCCGAGAAATAAACACGTTGACCATTCTGTAAATGTACCGCTAAGTGAACAACAGCTGGACTACGTTCATGTATCGGAAATGAAAGAATTCGCCAAACAGCTTCATTACTGCTTATGTATCTTCCAGCCTGATATTGTACGATTTCGTCGAAATCATTGATTTTGGGCTGCAAGCCAAAAACTGCCATGTCACTGCCTTTGTTGACGTATTTACATATGTATTTGATTGCCTTTACGGAGTTACAGTATTCAACGTTTATGTGTGCATTAAATGTTTTTGATAATAATAGGAAATATGGAACAACCCACTGGTTATCTACTTCGATGGTGGTACCATTACGCTTCTTTATTATTGCTGTTTTACCGCCATCTTCAGTAGATCTTCTTCTATATTGTGGGTAAATAAGTTGTCTGTCTGTTATGTCTGTTACACTAAGATAAAAAAAGATAAAAAAATAAAAAGAAAAAAAACTAAAAAAAGCTAAAAAACTAAAAAAGAAAAAACTAAAAAACACTGGGAATTGTACAAATATTTAAATATATTTTGAATATATTGACAAAATAAGTTGTCTGTCTGTTATGTCTGTTACACTATGTCTGTTACGCCAGATTATATCTTCTATATATATAAAAGAAAAATAACTAGAATGTAAAAACTGGAAATTGCATAAATATTTCGAAATATTTTGACAATTTATTAATGTAATTCGAAAAAAGAAAAACGGTAAAAGACTAAAAAAACTAAAAAGAAAAAACTAAAAAAAAATTAAAAATTAAAAAAAAAACTTAAAAAGAAAAATATAAAACAAAGATAAAAAAATAAAAAGAAAAAAAACTAAAAAAAGCTAAAAAACTAAAAAAGAAAAAACTAAAAAAAAACTGGGAATTGCACAAATATTTAAATATATTTTGACAACAGATTAAAGTAATTTGAAAACCTTAAAACAGATACCCCAAATTTGAGGTCTAATATAAATTGTTGGAGCTTCAGCATGCTTGGCACGTAAAGATTTTTCCAAGTGTCAATGTTAGAATGAACATTGACAAATTGAAAAAAACAAATCAATAAAAAGAAGACAGTAAAAAAAAGAAAAAAGTTGTATATATGCATGTTTGTTTGTTTGTGGGTTTGCATTTGACGTCATTATAAGTATATAAGGCTTTGTATATGACGTCATTATAAGATGGCACTACAGACTGGGACACCGAGACATAGGGAATATAAATGACGACTGTGGTGCTAAAAGAGAAATTACAAACCGGGACACCGGGAAAAAAATGACGACCGGGACACCGGGACAGAGAGAACATAAATGACGACCGGGACACTCAAAGAGAGATTACAGACTGGGATACCGGGACACAAATGACGACCGGGACACAGGGAATATAAATGATGACCAGGACACAGGGACACAACGACAACGGGGACGCCGGGGGCATAGGGGGATATATAAATGACGACGGGGACACAGGGAATGTTCGATTAGCAATCACCATCAACCAAGCTCAAGGGCAATTGTTAGAAAATGCGGTATAGATCTGAATACGGATTGTTTTCCTATGGACAATTATTATGTTGCATGTTCAAGAGTTTGTAAACCTGACAATCTATTTATACGGACAGACAATGGGATAGCAAAGAATGTTGTATGTTTGCATGTTTTATGTAGTTAAATATATATATATATATATATATATATATATATATATATATATATATATATATATATATATATATATATATATATATATATATATATATATATATATATATATATATATATATATATATATATATATATATATATATATATATATATATATATATATATATATATATATATATATATATATATATATATATATATATATATATATATATATATATATATATATATATATATATATATATATACTAGCTGTTGGGGTGGCGCTTCGCGCCACCCTAACACCTAGTTGGTGGGGCGCTTCGCGCCCCCCCCCCCCAAAGCCCCCCCGCGCGCGTAAGTCGTTACGCGGCATATTAGTTACGCGCCATTGTAGCTGTGTCCCTGTTTCCCACCTGTGAATAGTGATAGATATAAATATATATTTTTAACTACGTAAAACATACGAATATACAACTTTCTTCGCTGTCCCATTGTCTGTGCATATAAATAGCATTTATATTCCCTGTGTCCCGGTCGTCATTTGTGTCCTGGTGTCCAAGTTTGTAATTTCTCTTTGAGTGTCCCGGTTGTCATTTATATTCCCTGTGTCCCAGTGTCCCGGTCATCATTTGTGTCCCGGTGTCCCAGTCTGTAATTTCTATTCAAAC